>NC_043716.1:42390177-42422745 GCF_006229205.1 Suricata suricatta
GGGGGCGCACCTTCGGGGCCGCGCGCTGCCCAGGCGGTCGGGGGCGTGCGGGGGCCGGCTCTCCCGGGGTGCGCGCGGCTTCCCGGGCTGTTCCCGCGCGCTGCCGAGGGCTGTGGTCGTAGCCGCTCGGATGAGAGTGTGCGCGCGCGGGCGTGCCTGCTCCTCCACACTCCCCTCTCCCCTTGGGTTACACTTTCTCCCGAGTTTTTCTTTTCTTCTTTTTCCTTGGTGGCTCCCGGCAGGAGTGGTTCAGTGAGGGTGAGGGCTCGGTCTCCTACCCTCCTCCTGTGTCCCTGGGACAGCGGTGCCTCCGCTTCTGAGACAGACCCCGCTTCCGTAAGATCGCCCTCCAGGATACGTGACGAGCCACACCAGGGGTCCCAGGAACTGGCTAGGATCCCTTGCTTTGTCTCTTCTGCTGCCGTACACACACCATGGCAAGGCAGTTAGCACTCGATCCGGTCTCCCTGGTCCAGGGGAGCGGGTGGAGGGACAGAGGAGATTGCAGTCCAGGGATACTGCCCATGGCCCTTCCGGCGCCCTGGTGGCCTTCCCGGGGAGAGCTCTGGCTCCTGGCCCGCTAGGGCGTTGCTCTGCAGAGGACACCCAAGTGTACATATTTGTATTCTTAATGAAACCAGTAGTACTCGTTGTAAGACAATTTAAAGCAGGTCAGATCTATTCATAAGACCATATCAAAGATATCTCTTCAGAAATACTTTGATGACTGCCTTCAAGATCTTGTGTGTGTGTGTGTGTGTGTGTGTGTGTGTGTGCGCGCGCGCGCGCGCACGCGCGCGTAAGAGGTAATACGGGACAAGGCAACAATATTAAACACTTTAATGTATGATTGACATCCAAAAAGCTGTATATATGTAATGTATATGATTTGATGAGTTTCTAGATAAAATATACCCAGGAAACCATCACCACAATCTATGAATGATGTGATGGAGGAGTTACAGATCATTTATAGGGGGCTAAGTTGTTTTTGCTGAAGCTTCCCATGTGATAGATGCTGAAACAGGTCAACCGATGTCTTCAGCCTACAGTGAGCAGCCTGGTGACCACGGGACAGAAATATGAATATGAATCTCTGTCGTTGTGCCCGAGGAGGTGTTAGAGCCGCAGTTCATATGCCACCTGATGTCGATGGAGACAGTGGAGCTGCCAGCTTCACTGAACTTAAAACATTTGTGGCTTTTCTTTCCACAGCTACAGCTTCCTGAATTTCTGAATTATTTCTGAGTCTAATCATTATATTCTTACAGTCTTAGAAGGAAGTAAAGTAATATAAGGTAGAGCCGAAAGTGGTGCACGTGTCAATGTGAGTGACGATGAAGAGTGTATGTTATTTTGGTGTCTATCCCTCCACCCCTCACTCCCGGTATTTTCTGTTGATCTGGTTTACAGAGTTGTAATGATGCATACAGGATGCCACTGCATTGACCTACTTCAGTTTGCATTAAATATTCTTTGGGAGATCTGTTCAGAGATTCATCATTGTGATTGGGCTGATTCTAGTGGATGTGATGGGTTGTGCTGAGCTAGTCCCAGACGCCTTCTGAGAACCAGGGAGAAGTATTTAAGAGCAGGGGCTTTAGAGTCAGACCTCCTGAATAATGGCCCCCAGTAAAAGCAATTTCGATTATATTTAAATCCTCTACACCAGGGTTGAATCCCCTACTGCTGCGTTGCAGGTGTTGTCATATTCCTGGAGAGGCAGTTTGTTAGGATGAGGGTAGAAGAGGGGTGTTGGTACACACAGGGTTGAAGGGACACAGAGAGCTGGGTGGTGGCACAGAGAGGCGGTCCCAGAATAGGAGAGTCTGGGATGGGGAGAAGAGAGGTTGTTTGAGGGTAGAATTGAATTTTGGAATTTATGACAAAGATGATCTTTTTAGCTTCACCCAAGAGTTATTGGGTTTTGTGGCTTCCCCAGGTATAAGCCTTTATTCTAACCTGAGACCTAAGGGATGGCAAGTTTTGCTATTACCATCTAAGTTGATTAGTTCTGAGCCGAAGTGCTAATTTCTCCTCCTGAGTTTATATCCTGGAAACTCTCCAGAGGAAGCCCTCTGCAGGAACCTTGAGGACCTGCACAGACATGGCAGGAAGGCTTGTTGGCTAGGGAAAGGGACACTTATGGTTTGAAGCCAGTCAGATGCCAGTTTAATTCTTGATTTTGCCTCTTACTGGCTGTGTGACCTTGGGCAAGTTACTTCATCTCTTGGAAATCTCATTTTCCTCACCTGTGAAGAGGAGAAAACAATATTTCAATGATTATGCCAATTAAATGAGATAAAGGCACAAGATAAGCATTCAGTAAATGGCATTTACTATTTTATTATTATTTTATTTTTTTAGAGAGAGAGAGAATGCAACTAGTGGAGTGGGGCAGAGGGAGAGATAGAGAATCAGCCCAAAGCTGGATGTGGGGCTTGATCCCATGACCCTGGGATTATGACCTGAGCTGATATCGAGAGTCAAATGCTCACCTGACTGAGCCACTCAGGTGCCCCAAATGGCGTTTACTATTGCCATTATTCCTATCCATGGTATCTACCGTGTCTTGAAGACAAGAGCCATTACTACTTCATCCAGGTGTGCAACCCAGGCTCCCAGAGTGAGACTGATGGAGTCCCTTGTCCCATACCCTTGTGACTTTCTGCCATTGGTCGTTTGGCATATCTCAGATGTTCTCACCCAGCAAGAAGCCACAGAAGAGACCAAGGAGGAAGGAGGCCCATCATTTTGCTTTATATACTAGAAAACCTTAAGTTCTGTCTCTGGGAAAAGAGGAAAATAAAAGAAATCACAAGATTTCAGGTGCAGTGAGGAGAAGGACATGTCTGTTCTGTTCAGTGCTCGAGGCCCAGAGACTGGCACAGCGGCAGCCAAAATAAATACCTAGGGAAGGCTGGCGGAAGGCATCTGGAGGTGGTGTCCCCCATCGCAAGTAATTGAATATCTGTATTCATTCACAGAGGATCCTCAAGTGCTCCATCTGGCATTCAGGAGAATTCTAGAATACAGCCGAAACCATGAACTCTTTGGGCATTTGGATCTCTGCACTATGGTCCCTTAGACCTCTGTTCTCGGGGGACCCTCTGTGAATTGTCTGCTTTCCTCCCCCTCTCCTGGGAGGAGACACACAGGAGGGAAGTGTTCTCCTTTACCTACCTCCAAACCGTGTGAGTGGGAAAGCTCTCCTGGGGACAGCATAAGATGGGGCCAGGAGGCGGCAGTGAGGAGAGGGAGAATGGACATGACTTTGGAATTTCCTAATAGAAATTCTTTCTCCGTAACTCCCCACCACAATCAGGATCTCTGGTTATCGTCCCCTCCCAGCCCTGCGAATCCTACTGCCTCTGTTGGCAGAAATAGCCAAGAATCATGCCCACAGGAACCACAACTCATGAATCAGCAGACAGATAATTAACTGGGGGAGTGACTGAGCAGCTTCAGGGATAAACTGCTTGGCCTGAGCCAGCCCCTCCGCTGCCCACAGAGCTGGCCTGCTACCTCCCCCCACCGCCTTGCCTCTTTTCCCCTGAACTCTGCCCCTTCCTGCATGGGAAGCTCAGTGTGCCTGAAGGAACCTGGGTCATGAGTGCTAGTGCATCGGGAGCGGGGGTTTGACCCTGCCTGTTCTCCCTGTGTAAGCTGCTGCTGCTTATTTTTTTATTTTTTATTTTAAAAATATAATTTATTGTCAAATTGGCTAACATACAGTGTGTAAAGTGTCCTCTTGGTTTTGGGGGTAGATCTCTGTGGTTCATCACTTACATACAATACCCAGTGCTCATCCCAACAAGTGCCCTCCTCAGTGCCCATCACCCATTTCCCCCTCCCCTCCCCCCTCCCCTCATCAACCCTCAGTTTGTTCTCTGCATTTAAGAGTCTCTTATGGTTTGCCTCCCTCCCTCTCTGTTTGTAACTATTTTTTCCCCTTCCCCTCCCCCATGGTCTTTTGTTAAGTTTCTCAAGATCCACGTTTGAGTGAAAACACATGGCATCTGTCCTTCTCTGACTGACTTCACTCAGCATAATACCTTCCAGTTCCATCCACGTTGCTGCAAATGGCATGATTTCATTCTTTGTCATTGCCGAGTAGTATTCCACTGTATATGTAAACCACATCTTCTTTATCCATTCATCAGTTGGACATTTAGGCCCTTTCTATAATTTGGCTGTTGTTGAAAGAGCTGCTATAAACATTGGGGTACATGTGCCCCTATGCCTCAGCACTCCTGTATAAATTCCTAGAAGTGCTATTCCTGGGTCGTAGGGGAGTTCTATTTTTAATTTTTTGAGTAATCTCCACACTGTTTTCCAGAGCGGCTGCACCAGTTGGCATTCCCACCAACAGTGCAAGAGGGTTCCCGTTTCTCCACATCCTTGCCTGCTGCAGTTTATTTAAATATGAAACTATCCAGCAAAAGAAATATGTAAAATCTGCCTTTTTTCCCATGCACAAAGTGTTCTGTGTTTTCCTCTCTCTCTCTCTGCCCCTTCACAATGCACACTCTATCTTTCTCAAAAATAAATTTTAAAGGCATTAAAAATTTAAAAAAAATTTTAATTGAAATTTTTGGTAGCATAATAATTCATTTCATTATTTCTTAGAGAGCATGTGCATACCTGTGCATATTGTAGTGGGGGGAGCAGGTGGTAGGAAAGGAGCAGAGAGAGAGTCTTAAGCAGGTTCCATGGTCAGCACAGAGCTCGATGTGGGGCTTGACTGGGGGCTCCATCCCATAACCCTGGGATCATTTCCTGAGCCAATATTAAGATTTAGACCCTTAACTTACTGAGCCACTCAGATGCCCCTTCAGGAACAGTTTTTAAAGTTCGGTTTATTGAGGGGTAATTTACATGCAATAAAATCCATCCTTTTTAGGTATATGGTTTTTTGAATTGTGATTAATGTTTAGTCAAGTAGCCATCACCATAATCCAGATACAGAATATTTCCATCACCCCAAAAGGTTCCCTCCAGCTCCTTTGTCATCAGTGCCCTATCCCCACCTGTGGTTCTTGGCAACCTCTAATCTGTTTCCTGTCCTTACAGTCCTACTTTTAATGGAACGTCACATAAATGAAGTCATAGCCCTTTAAGTCTGGCTTCTTTCACATAGCATGACACATCTGAAATTCATCTATGTCGTGGTACATGTCAGAGAACTCAGGGCTTAGCCAGGTCTGCTCCATCTTCCTCAGGTACTGAGGCAGTTACCCTGAGAGCAGGGGAAGCGTGTCAGTGAAACCCAGATGCAGCCTTCAATTTCTGAATTTTCTAATGGGATCAATGCATTTGAGTCATGTATAAGCCATTCTATTTCCCAAGTGCAAAGTAGTGATATCTTCAGGATATTGGAGAGGACTTTGCAGTAACCAGCACTTATTATTATTAGTCTGGAAAGCAAAGCATATTTTGTGGCCAAATATGGGACATCACAATCCTTGTTAAGTAAACCTGGGGCTGTTCTACCTTTTAAACTTTTTGGGGAGTGCCTGGTTAAGCTCCGTCTTCACCTCCGGTCATGATCTCAGGGTTCGTGGGTTTGAGCTCTGCACTGGGCTCTGTGCTGATGGCTCAGAGCCTGGAGCCTGCTTCGGATTCTGTGTTTTCCTCTCTCTCTCTGCCCCTTCACAACGCACACTCTATCTCTTTCTCAAAAATAAATTTTAAAGGCATTAAAAATTTAAAAAAAATTTTAATTGAAAATTTGGGTAGCATTTCTGAAAATAAGAAGTCTTTCTTTCTGGTTTTTTAGCCATATTCCCACAAAAAGACTAGTCTCTGTCCTCCCCCCCACCCCAGCATTTCTTAGTTAAACTGATGAAGACATTCAGACATTCAAGGAGAAAATGAGGTGATACATGCTCATTTTAAGAAAGTCAAACATTGAGAGTAAAATGGCTGGTTTCCCTTTAATTCTGTTCTGCCATAATGTCCACTATTATTTAGATGGTGTGTTCTTTTTTTTTAATGTTTATTTATTTATTTTGAGATAGAGCACATACAAGCACAATTGGGGGAGGGACAGAGAGAGAGAGAGAAAGAGAGAAAATCTCAAGCAGGCTCCCCACTGTCAGAGCCCCAATGCAGGACTTGAACTCATGAACCGTGTGAGATCATGACTTGAGTGGTAATCAAGAGTCGGACACTTAACTGATTGAGCCACCTAAGTGCCTTCAGATGGTGTGTTCAATTCAGATTTTCCTCCTTGTGTGTCAGTATTCCTCTACCTAAACTTGTGCTATTTTTATTTAACTTACAAAAACCACTTCCTTTCATACAGAGAAAAAACCACATGTCACTGTGAAAAGATCTGTGGGTCGGGAACCAAAAAACCTATATTTGATTCCCAGCTGTGCAAGCTTTTTCATCAGTTTGCTGGGTGACTTTGCACAGGCATCTTCCCCCCGGGCCTCGGGCTCTTGGTGTCTCAGGGGCTGCAAAGTGTAAGATGGAGGGAGAGACTTTGGTTTGCGCCTGCTCCTCCCCACCTTCAATGGAGAAGCCTTTCCTTTAACTAACTCATAACATGGAACTCCATGTAAAGATTTCTTGGGCCGGGGGAAAGAGGGAGGTCTATAGTTAGAAACAGGCTTGAACATTTTCACACCAGGAGAGAGCTCCAGAGGTGTGGCAAAAGGCACATTCGGTAGCCACTTTAAGTCCCTGTAGTTAACCTAAATCTCTTTAAGTGGGATTCTTGGATAAATCCCCAGTCTTTGAGATCCACCCATGGTTTTGAACCCTTGCTTGAGCTGGAGCTGCCTATGGGGGCGGGTCTGACCGCCTCTCCCAGGTGGAGGGGAACGTGGTGTCTCTGTTCTGGGACTTCTGCAGATTGAGAACAGACCCTACCGTGCTCTCTCCTGGGCGGTTCCTGGAGGGAGTGGGCCGAAGTCTACTGTTCCCGCTGGATTTCAGATTCAGAGAGGCTGCCGGGCTTTGATGCTGCAGGTGCCCCAGGTTGTAGGAAGCCTGCCGTGCTCCTGGGAGCCTACCTGTAGGTGAATGCCAGTGTAGAAAATGAGACAGTATTGAGGGCATTCAAAATTAGCTTAAGTAGTTTAGCTTGTTGTGAAAAAAGAAAAAAAAAGGGGAGCAGTAGGATAATGCAAAGTACCAAGTCCTTTGTACTCTTGTCCTTAAAGATACCCACTGTTGACAGTTACTCCTTTTTTTTTCACTATATGTCACCATATATTCATTATTTATTCATTTATTCTTATTAATTCTTTTTTTTAATTTTTAAAAAAATGTTTTGAGAAAAATACCTCGCCCCTCCTGTACCAGGCGCGACTTTCCCGGACTCTCCACTCCCTGGGCCATGGGACCTTGCCCGGTAATTGCAGATCCCAATAAAGGCTTTCTTGGCTCCATAATGTAAAAAAAAAAAAAAAAAAAAGTTTTGAGAAAGAGAGGGTGCGAGCCAGGCAGGGGCAGGGAGAGAGGGAGACAGAATCTAAAGCAGGCTTCAAGCTCTGAGCTGTCAGCACAGACCCCGACATGGTGCTCCAACCTGTGAACTGTGAGATCATAACGTGAGCTGAAGTTGGACGCCTAACCGCCCGAGCCATCCAGGTGCTCCTCTTACTGTTATTTCTCAAGTGGGATCATCCACAATACCGATCCTTGTCGCTCAATAATATATTCTAAGCATCTTAAAAATTGTTTTTTATTTTAGAGAGAGTGAGAGAGACATAGAGAGAGAGACACCATGAAAGGGAGAGGGAGAGTGAGAATATTAAGCAGGCTTCAGGTCCAGCATGGAGCCCAACATGGGGCTGGATCTCATGACTATGCGATCATGACCTAAGCCGAAATACAGAGTCCAGAGTCGGATGCTTAACTGACTGAACCACCCAGGTGCCCCTCTAAGCATCTTTTTATGACAGTTTATATCTTTCCATTATTTATCCTAAGAGTTATAATTCTTGCCAGAAGGCATACTGTTACATGGATGTAGCAGAATTCACTTAATGGGTTCCCTGCTGGCAGACATTGGGATCATTCCCAATCATTTGCTACTACAAATAAAGCTGCTGGGGGGGGGGGTGTCCTTGTTCATCGCACCTTTGTTCAAGTGTTTCTACAGCCTCAATTTCTTGAACTAAAGCAGCTGGGTTAAAGGATGTGAATATTTTACATCTAAATTGTAATAGGTTTTGCTAAGTTGTTTTCCAAAATGGTGGGAGTAATTTGCCTTCCTACCAAGACAGACAGGACCGTGAGGCCCATTGCCTGCTGTCCATACCCACCGGAAGTGAGCTGGAGGAGGAGAAGGAGTAGCCGAACTGGATAGCTGGATGCCAAGGAGGTCACCAACAGGGCACTGCTGGGCTGGGCCTCAGATAGCTTGGTACCGGCTTGCTTCTTCTCTGTGCTGAGTGTATCAGCTGGGAGGTGGGGCCTCTGCTGATAAAATGTTCCAGAGCTTGAGATGCAGTGTTTGAATCAAGTATCAGTTAAGCTAGTAAGAAGATATGGACATTTGTGCATCATGTGATTGGTCTTTGGCCCCGGGATGCCAGGCCTCCTAGACTGTTAGTCCCCTGTGATGCTTTCTGGCTGGAATGTAGACTTCCAGGGCTGCCAGCGCCTTGAAGATCTTCTAATCCAACACTGTTTGCTTTACAGAAAAGTGAAAAGGGACACCCTGAGAGTTGAAGGGACTTGCCTGAGATTGTACTCTTGTTTAGTGGCATTGGTGGGCTCTAGCCCTGGGGGCTCTTGTCTCCTGGCCAGTGATCCCTTCAGCATATCCTTTTGGAGGCAGAGGGCCCTGTGAGTCTGACCCTGAGGCAGGGCTGTGGTAGGGGTGGGGCTGGGCATTCCGAATGCAGGAATCAGTCAAAGGAAAGGTAAGGAGGAAGGAAGCCAACAACGCCTGAGGTAAGTATTATGTCCACATTTGGGAGCAGGAGGAAAAGAAAGCGGTGGTTTGGGGTCTCCTGTGCTTGTCCATTGTGGCTGTATTAGGGCCGTTAAATACCGAGGAGCAGTTATGAGTCCTTAAGTAGAGAATGAAAGAGTCACTGCACATTAGAGCCCCAGGGAGACGGATGGGCCTGCCAGAGACTACACAGCCAGTGAAATGGCAAAGAAGGGGCTTTGGACCCGAGCCCCCTACCTGTGGTTCTGTGTGTTTCTCCACCACTTTCACTGTTACACAATAATAATGATCGTTGATTTTGCCACGGCTGCCCTGTGGTGATGCACAGGGACTGGGTGTTAACGTTATGTGACAGCCATACAGAACATAGGACTTGGTCCGAGGAGGGGCTTTCTGCGGTGCTTTGCACATGGCTACCTTTTTAACCCAGTTGGAGATGCGAACCAGGCATGATCTGGGTTCACTTACAAAGTCAGGACCTACTGGCTGAAGAGTCGGTGAAAGGGTATGGCCAGTGGTCAAAACATTTGAACTTGGTGCAAGCGGGTCCACTTGCTAGGGAGCAAAGTCCTTCCTGTCTTTCTACTGTGCCCCACGTGTCATGCGTCAGTAAGTCCTTGGGACATGTCTAGGGTCTGACCACACTATTAACACCATTACTATCCCAATCCAGATCCTTGCCATCTGTTGCCTGGATTATTGTAATTGCTTCCTAACTGGTTTCTTTTCATCCAGTTCCCCTTAAGTCTGCCTTCCTTTCAGTGGCCAGGATGATTTTTCCCCTGCTCACCTTTGCTCAAATTCCTCTAGTGGCTTTCCATCATATGGAGAATGAAAGCCACGCTCCCTCCCATGGTTATAGCTTTCTAGGTTATGGTCCCTGACTGCTGCTCCAGCCACTTCTCTGCCTTTTCCCTCCTCCCTCTCTCTTCCTGCTACTTCTTTAACAGGCTGAGGTCCACCTTTCACTTGTTGTGGATTCTTTCTGGACTGTTTGTCCCCCAGATCTTCTCATGTCAACTCAGGGGTGCCTGGGTATCTCAGTGGTTAAGCGTCCAGCTTCGGCTCAGGTCATGAGCTCATAGTTTGTGGGTTCGAGCCCTGCGTCGGGCTCTGTGCTGACAGCTAGCTCAGAGCCTGGAGCCTGCTTCAGAATCTGTATCTTCCTCTCTCTCTGACCCTCCCCTGCTCGCGCTGTCTCTGTCTCTCAAAAATAAATAAAAATCATTAAAAAAATGTCAACTCAGAGAGACCTTTCTTTTTCCTTAAAATTTTCTTCCTTAAAAATTTTTTTTGAGTACAGCTGACATACATACTACATTAGTTTCATGTGTACAGCATAGTGATTCAACATCACTATACATTATGCTGTGTTCACAAGCGCAGCTACCATCTGTCACCATGCAGCACCATTATAATGCCATCGACTGTATTCCCTATTCCTATGACTTACTCATTCCATAGCTGGAAGCTTCTGTCTCCCACTCCCCTTCACCCATTTTTCCCATCCACTTATCCCCTCTTCCCTCTGGCAAACATCTGTTTCTTCTCTGTATTTATAGGTCTGATTCCGCTCTTTGTTCGTTAATTTGTTTTCTAGATTTCAAGTATAAGTGAATCATGCTATTTGTCTTTCTCAGTCTGACCTATTTCAGTTAGCATAATACCCTCTAGATCTATCCATTATTATCACAAATGGCAAAGTTTCATCCTTTTTTATGGCAGTGCAATATTCCAGTGTGTGTGTGTGTGTGTGTGTGTGTGTGTGTGTGTATTACATCTTCTTTATCCATTTATCTATTGATGGACACTTAAGTTGCTCCCAAAGTTGGGTATTGTAGATAATGCTTCAGTAAACCCAGGGGTGCATATATCTTTTTGAAGTAGTGTTTTTGTTTTCTTTGGGTAAATACCCAGTAGAGGAATTATTGGATCATATGGTGTTTCTATTTTTAATTTTTTGAGGAACCCCCATACTGTTTTCCACAGCGGCTGCACCAACTTACATTCCTACCAACAGTGCATGAGGGATCCTTTTTCTCCATATCCTCATCAATATATGTGTTATTTCTTATCTCTTTTTATTTTAGCCATTCTGATAGGTGTGAGGTGATATCTTACTGTAGTTTTGATTTGCGTTTCCTTGACGAGTGATGTTGAGCATCTTTTCACGTGTCTGTTGGCCATCTGTAGGTCTTTTTGGAAAAATTTCTACTCAGGTCTAAAGAAGCCTTTCTTGACCACCTTCTCTAGAAGAGACTTCTTCACCTCATTGATGTTATTCTTTTATTCTACTTTTTTAAAAAACATTTGTCACTGGTTGAAATTGTACATTTTTGTTGTATGTTTTTGTTTTCATTTTTGCAGTAAAATTTGAGCTCCACAAGAGTGGGGGGCTTGTTTTGTTTTACAATAATGTCTCCAGTGCCTAGGAGAGTGCCAGGTGCGGGTAGGCACTTGATGAATAGTTATTGAGTAAATGAATGAACAAACACCAACACCACTGATGTATATTGGTAGAAAAGTATAAAACTAAAGTGGCCATATTCCCATTATCTGTAGACGGATTAACCATAGCAAAGTTTTCATTCCAGGAGGGCTTTTTTTTCAATCATGCATAATTGTTTAAGGGCAGTGTTTCTCAAAATCGTGTTATATATATTATGGAAATGCAAATCATTTTGTATTATCTTCTTAGGGATGCTACAACTGTGTGGCTTAAAGCAGTGGGACTTTATTCTTCCTGGAGGCTAGAAAACTGTAGTCAAGGTATCAGTGGGACTGTGATTTCTCTGAGACTCTGGATAGAATCTTCCCCCCGCTGCTTTCTGTCTCCTGGTAGTGGTTGGTACTTTGGCATTTCTTCCCTTCCAGTTGAATCACTCCAATCTCTGCCTCTGTCATCACATGGCATTTTCTCTGTATGTCTGTCTTCACATGGTGTTTTCCCCTTGCAAGGACATCAGTCATACTGGTGTAGGGCCTTCCCTAAGGACCTTATCTTGATTATATCTGCAAATACCTTATTTCCAAATAAGGTCGAAGTTGTAGGCACTGGGGGTTAGGACGTCAGCATATTTTTTCTGGGGGCACAGAATTCAACCCGTAACACATTTTAATATTGGTAGAGGCAAATTATACACAAATGCTTTCTGATTTCACATGCCATATTTAACTAACTGTGATGCACTTAAAAATTTTTTTTAAATCTCTGAAATTATGGTGCATCGTACCTACATTCAGAGTCTTAGATATGGTCAAACATGGTAGTTTGGATTTCCTGCCATTTTGGGTGATGCTTCCTGGAGGTTTATGCTCAGAGGTGTGTGTTACCTTGAATTTCACTTTTTCTATCTCCTTCCCCTTCCTTAGATCACTGAGCTGCTGCTCCATGTAATGAAGGAACAAAAATAAACTTTCTTAGCAGCTTGTTCTAGAGAAACCACTTGTGAATCCATACGGCAGTATTCGATGTTTTGTTCTTGGATGACTCATTCAACCAGGTGACTGCAATGGAAGATCAGGCCCCACCCAAGTCAGCTGGTGTCCCTGTGGACCTAATTGGGACGTGACCCGGCAAAGGCCAGTCAGTGGCAGGGCTGGAGAGCCAGGCCAGACCTCCTCTCTGGCAGATAGTAAGATAGTGTATGCAGTGTGGATTACCCTCCCTTCCCACGAAATACCTCTCCTTTTGATATAGCCCTTTCCTGAAGCACTCAGGCTTCTCTAGGGTGGCCCGTTCCTGCATTCTGACATCCTGGCTCATTGGACAGTGTGTCCTCAAAATAGCTCTCATTGACGCATTATGACTTCCACTTGTTCCAACTCCCTTCCTCGTTCCTCTTTTTTTCTCCATTTTCCCCATTCTTTGTCTCTCTTCTGGTTTTGTGAATTGGGCTGACATGCCAAACCACAGCCTTTCCTTCTCCTGCTTTCCAGGCAAACTTCTTGGCGGTCTTGTCTCTCTTTCTTTCTTTTTTAATGTTTATTTATTTACTTTGAAAGAGAGATAGAGAGAGAGAGAAAATCCCAAGCAGGCACCAACCTGCCAGCACAGAGCGTGACACAGGGCTCGATCTCATGAACGGTGAGATCATGACCTGAGCTGAAATCAAGTCGGATGCTTCACTGGCTGAGCCACTCAGGCGCCCCTCTCTCTATTTTCTAATTGGCCTTCTCTTGGCCATTCCTCCTGGACTGGATTTTCAAGCACTAATATTCCTGACTCCATTTAGAAGTTAGATCTGCCAAGTGATCGTTTTACTGTAGTCTGATGCTTTCTGGCTCTGTGCTCCCACCACCCCCCTGTTCAGGGCATGCCCAGTGGTGTGTCTAGTGTCCTGTAGAGTAGTGGCTTCAGGGAAAAAAATAAAAAGAAAGTAAAACGTTCACCTGTGCTGCCAGCAGCGTGGGACTCAGGATGAAAACAGCAAGGACAAAAACAACAGCCACGTTAGCAGCAGCCGCAGCCTTTAGCGAGTGCTTCCTGTGTGCCAGCCCTTTGTGCTGAGTTTGATGGGGATTTGTTTCATTTAATCCTTACAGCCACTCTGTGAGGATGCTATGAGGACAAGGGCCAGTCCATCTTGTTTCCTTGTTCTGGCTAAACCATCAGAGGGAACAGGTGGTGGGGGCTGTTGATTCTTTTCATTGACAAGGTTCTGCTGAAGATTGTCGCTTCGGGGCACCTAGGTGGCTCAGTTGGCTGAGCATCTGACTTGGCTCAGGTCATAATCTCACGCACGGCTCATGAGTTTGAGCCCTGCATCGGGCTCTGTGCTGACAGCTCAGAGCCTGGGACCTGGTTTGGATTCTGTGTCTCCCTCTCTCTGTCCTGCTCATGCTCTGTCTCTTTCTCTCAAAAATAAAGAAATGTTAAAAACAAAAATTAAAAAAAAAAGATCACCACTTCTCCGGCAGGGCTGAGTCTGGGCCCTTGAGGCCAAGCAGGAACACAGGCCTTATGAATGACTGGAAACAGAGGCCCAAACTCCTTCCACATGTTCAGGAGGGAGGGGTGGCCTCAGAGCTGAAGCTCATTGAATCAGCGTGGCCCAGGCCAAGAGCCTTCTGATGAGTCAGTCGCTTTTAGGCACTGCGATCCGGGGAACCTGCCTTTGGTGGTAGGTCTTGGTGGGGGGTATTGTGGGGGGGGGGTCACTGGTTCTCACGAAATCAACCTGTGATTCACCAAGAGAGGAAAGGGGAACTGGTTCACATGACTCCGCAGCCTGACTTCCTAAAGAACAGATCCTGGCAGCTTGTCTCATCATCTGGGGTCAGGGGCTGCCTGTTCCCCGGGACGGGGCCTGCTGTTATTTATTTCCCATCTGGCAAAGTTTTCTATGGTGGCTACAAGTCGAGGGCTCCTAGGCAAATGCATGCTAATTTGAGAATGAATGGATGGAAAAATGGATAGTCTGGGAAAATTTTTCAAAAATAATTGGAGGTGCCTACACCTCCCGTGGTCCTCTTCTCTGTTCTCACTCTTCCTGAGGTTTCCTCCTGCATCTTTCCCTACTTCCAGTGAAAACTGATGGGATTTATGTCCAGAATTACCCCCCTGGATGCTGATTCCCATGGAAACTTGGAGAAGGGAGACAGAGACCTAAAATAGTTCAGGCTCTGTTTCCAGTGAGGTAGCAAAGCAGGGTCTAGGGGGTGCTCACATCTGGCCAGGGAAAGAGCCACCGTGAGCTGAGACTTAGCCAGGCAGTCCTTGCAAGGGGAGGCCTCCTGGTTTTCTCTGAGGCCGGCAGCTCCTGGAAGACTGGCTACCTTCCTTCCATGATAGACAATGCATGGCCGAGGGCTGCCCTAACTCAGAGGTGGCCTTGGTAGCCAGGCTGGCAACCTGATTCCCACGACGCAGTCTTTGTGCTCGCTTGGTAAGGGTGTCAGTCAAGTCAGAGCCTGGGGCCCAAAGGTTACTCAGGGGCTGGTAGCAGCACCCCACTTGTGGAACCATGGATTTAGGGAGGGCCTTTGAAAGTTAGACAGACTTGGGGCGCCTGGGTGACTCAGTGAGTTAAGTGTCTGACTTCGGCTCAGGTCATGATCTCATGGTTTGTGGGTTCGAGCCCCGCGTCGGGCTCTGTGCTGACAGCTAGCTCAAAGCCTGGAGCTTGTCTTCAGATCCTGTGACTCCCTCTCTCTCTGACCCTCCCCTGCTCACACTGTTTTTCTCTCTCAAAAAGAAGAAAAAAGTTAGACAGACTCAAGCTCTGATGAAGCCTGGGGTTTCCAAAAGTTCACATGTAATTCTGGTGCATTTAGGAGAACAGTGAAAGTTTTAATTGTCTATTGGAGGCACCATTTCAACGTATTTTCTTGTTTTATATTGGAATTCCATGCATAATTTGGAGATATGAGCTTGGTTGCTTAAAAACACAACATATAACTGATACAGTCCAGTACTTCTCAATTTTCTCCACTGTATATCTATGGAGCACCTACTATGAGCAAGGACCGAGGCTGGACGGGGTGGGCGAGGCAAGCTGCAAGAAGCGCACTCAACATCTGTTGGGCGGCAGTGTTGTAAAGACTGGTAGATGAGCAACTGTAATGTTAGGATAGTCGAGTGAAGAAACAGGCTGAGAGGAGATACATGACTCTCCCAAGGAGGTCACGTGAGCAGAGGTGACTCTGTGGGGACTGCTACTCTACTGACTGCATGCTTCTCTCTTCTGTTAGAGGCCCCTGGGGAGGCCCCGAGACAGATATCGGTAACATGTAATTTTTAAAGAGTTAAGTCCATTACCTTACAAATGTAACATGAACATGTGTTGAAGATTTTATTCAACTTAACTAAGGAGAGAGTCAGTAAGGTTAATGCAAAAGAATATTCAGCAAAGGAAGGGGCACCTGGCTGGCTCAGGCCATAGAGCATGCAACTCTTGCTCTCAGAGCTGTAAGTTCAAGCCCCACGTTGGGTGGAGAGATTACTTAAAAATAGTAAAAAAAAAATCTTTAGAAAATTCAGGGAAGGGAGATTTATAGTTGGTAAGTGAAGGGAATGCTGAAATCAATTACCTAATATTTTTGAAATTGGTTAATGTTCTACAAGGCAATAAAACCAGGCAGAAATAATTTGCATTGCTGTCGAATAAGAATCATATGCACTGTTATTATCAAGAATCATTTCTTTTTTTTTTTAAGTTTAGTTTTATTTACTTTAAGAAAGATACAGAGAGCAAGCAGGGGAGGGGCAGAGTGAGAAAGAGGCAGAATCTCAAGCAGGCTCCACACTGTCAGCACAGAGCCCCATGTGGGGCTTGAACTCACAAACCATGAGATCATAACCTGAGTTGAAATCAAGAGTCAGACTTAACTGACTGAGCTACCCAGGTGCCTCAAGAATCATTTCTGTTGTTACTGGTTTTCTTCAAGTTAACTTCTACTTTTATAGTGTTATAAAATATCCTAATGAATAGAAGTCAAACAAAGGTATGCACTCCTAGAAAATCAGATAATCCCTAAGTATGGGGGTCTCCTTGTCAACACTGGACACAACAGATAACAATGGATAAGTTGTCTTATTCTGTGTGTGTGTGTGTGTGTGTGTGTGTGTGTGTGTGTACACATTTTCTGAGTATATTTTGTCTAGATGTTGGAAGAGAGTTCAGACACATTATAATAAAATAGACTGAGACATTCAGCTTGGTGAGAAGTTTTGGGGGCACTGGAAAAAACTCCCCATTGATCAGGCTGATTTCTCTAAAAATAGATTAGCTGGTCTTAGCAGCTGGGAGCAAAGGGACCACTTTAGAACCTTGGATGAAGGACCTGGATCATGGGGAGGAATGTATCTTCCTCAATATGTTCCTTACGCTGGAAAAGGCCTTCCTGGGGGCCACTGCAGAAGGGGGAGGTTTTACCTGGGTGAGCCTGGAAAGCTGGAACGAAGGGGAGCAGGAGGGATGTGAGCTTCTGCCCAAGCAAGTGCCTGGGGTTTGCTTCCTGGCTAGGCTTCTCTGGGTTATTTCTGTCCCTGTGGTTGTCTCTCCTCTTCCCCCCAGACCCCTCTCACTCCCCAGCCTTTTCTCTGTCCCAAGACAGTGTGAAAGCTGTTCACATTCGAAAGGCATTTTGTCGTGTACCGAGTGCTTCTCCTTCACCTCCCTGAATTCTTTGCACAAATTCTGTAAGGTGGAGGTTACTGTTTCATAAAGGTTAACTGAGCTGCTCCGGGTCCTGACACAGTTAGTAAAAAGAGCATTCAGAATTCAAATCCAGGGGCGCCTGGGTGGCTCAGTTGGTTAAGTGTCCAACTCTTGATTTCCACTCAGGTCATGATCTCATGGTTCTTGGGTTCAGCCTCACATCAGGCTCTGCTCTGACAGCATCAACCCTGCTTGGGATTCTCTCTCTCCCTTTCCTCTCTGCCCCTCCCCTTCTCTCTCTTTCTTTTTATTTATTTTTTTAATTTTTTAAATGTTTTTTATTTATTTTTGAGAGACAGAGAGAGACAGCGTGAGCAGGGGAGGGTCAGAGAGAGGGACACACAGAATCTGAAGCAAGCTCCAGATTCTGAGCTAGCTGTCAGCACAGAACCCGACGCAGGGCTCGAACCCACAAACTGTGAGATCATGACCTGAGCCGAAGTCGGACGCTTAACTGACTGAGCCACCCAGGCACCCCTTTCTCTTTCAGAATAAATATTTAAAAAACTTAAAGTTTTACTGTTTAAACTTAAAGTTTAAACTGAGCCACTCAGGCACCCCTGAATACAGAAAAACTTAATAATTAAAACAGAATTCAAATACAGGCTTTCCAACTCCAATCCCTGCTCATCCAGCTTATCCCACTCAGCTTTTTCTGATATTTCTGGTGTTCACCCTGGACCATTCTACACCCTGACAGGTTGATATATGTGTTGGGAATCTTGAGAAGGTTTCAGGAGATTTTCATTGTCCTGGAAGGCCAGTGGAACACTGTCTGGCAGTCACCGCCCCCACTCCCCTGCCCCGCCCCCCCATATTTAGGCTGTGTGTTAACGTTAGTGCATCTGAGCCTTGGGTCCCCACGTAGTGGCTGTGAATCTGTCATGAGAATAATTGGAGAGAGGGCACATTGCATTGCCCTGGGCCTCGGAGTTTCCTGTGCACAATGTGGGTGTCAAACCAGTTGTTAATTAAAGCCTTTCCATCTGTTATGATCTGACACTTTGGGTCCATCTTGCTCCAACGCCTGTCATCATGGGGGCCTCATCAGTGAGGGTGGTGATGAGTTTCTCCTGACCTTTCTCATTCTCTTTCCTCCTTACCAAACAGCCTGTGTTTGGTGAACGACCTGCTCTGTGCATCTGAGAGCTATACATCTGGGCATTTGGGGAAGTTGGGAAGGATGGGACAGGCCAGTTACCATGTCAGGCCAAGTCAGTTGCTAACGCCTTTGTCTCTGTTGCAGTGTCCAACATCTGTACCACACGAGGCGTCCACTCCTGCCAGGAGTGTCTGGCTGTGAGTCCTGTGTGTGCCTGGTGCTCAGATGAGGTAAGGAGAGGACATTTGACCTTACTTCTTCCCCAGGCTTAGCTGCTTTTGTGCAGGAATGGACCCACAGGGCTGTCTCCTCCCTGCTAAATACACAAGCCCCTTGTCCCTTCTGAGCAGAACTAGGATGAAGCCTCCCAATGGGTAGATGTCCGGCAGGAGCTGCCATGGGGCTGTTGTGGGAAATGCTGTCCTGCCTCGGCGGTGTGGCCCCTAGCACGAGCCAGTGTGGTTGGGTT
The DNA here is from genome assembly GCF_006229205.1 of Suricata suricatta. Lineage (NCBI taxonomy): Eukaryota > Metazoa > Chordata > Mammalia > Carnivora > Herpestidae > Suricata > Suricata suricatta. Next base: position 42,408,825 of record NC_043716.1, read on the forward strand.
CCTGGCCTCCCTGTAGCCATTGTCCCTCTTTACCACAGTTTGCTTGCTTTCCTGTTGGGGTGGAGCACCTCAGGGAAGCAGGGTATCAAAGAGAAAGGCAGCGGAGGGCTATTGGCATAGAGGGGATGCTGGCTTGCAAACATCCTAGAGGTTTTAACAGGCAGAGAAGAAGAATCTTGCACTTATATGGCGGGGGTGGGGAGATGTTCATTCAGGGGATCTTTTCCCTTTCCTTTTCCTCTGTGATGTCTGGACCCCCAGGGCTTTACCTTTTCCTCTCTCTCTTATTTTCCTCCTTCCTTCCCTCTCTTAGGTGTCAGTGAGGCAAGGCGCTGGGCCAATTTGGTGAGGATAGAAGGGTGACAGGAAAGGGTTAGCTGTGTCTAGGCAGAGGGTTTGTTGTGTCTGGGGCCCTAGGGAATGAGTGTGTCTGAGGGAGCCGGCTATGTTTGTGGCTGGGACGGGAATTTGGAGCTGATGAGAGCCTGGGGGGTGGGGTGAGTGTGGCTGGAGGGATTGCAGTGGTTAGGTCTGAGGCTGAGTCACTGGCCTGGCCCCCGGCAGGTGTTTACCTGAATTCTCCAGCGGCTTCCCCTGCTACCTGAGGCGCCCTCTCGGTCACCACAGCACGTCTCCGCCCTCTGCAGTTCTAGCCTGCCCTAACCCAGCCTCCTCCTCTCTGCTTCTCTTCAGATCTGCTAGAGTTTCCTAAAAAGGCAACCTCCCTGGCTGGCTGGTGGGGGCGTGGGGGGAGAGAGCGGGAGCTAGGAGGCTGGGTTTATCCGTAGACAGGAGGGCTGCCAGAGCTGCGGGGCCAGCCCGCCACACTGCTTTGCCGCCTTACAGTTCAGCACGGGAACTGCCTCCAGAGGCGGCAGCCCAACATCTGGGCCACATTGACTTCATTTAGCAAATGAAACATTCCCTGGGGCTGGGAGGGCGGGGTGGGGAGGGGGTGGGTGAATCCATCTCCCCCCCCACCCCCCCATAGGTTCTCCACCCCTCTGGGCTGAGCTGGCTGCTCCAGTGTGAAGGGGCCTCCTCCCTTCTCCTCTGCCATATCCTCCTTCCCTTGGTCACCATCATAAAGTCATTCAGCCACTTGTGTAAGGAAGTTGGAATCCTGCAAGTGCATCCCCAAAGAAGGGGGAGTGGGAAGGGGAGGGCACCTCCTCCTTGGATCGGATGGCCTGAAGCTGGCTGGACAGATGGGTAGCCAGGGGAGAAGCCCTAGTGTCACTCAGAGGATGCTCCCCGTGCCTTTGCAACCCAAAGGGAGAGAAAAATACAGGCAGTTGTGGCTAAGAGGCATCTGGGGAAAAAGGAAACATGTTCTTGGAGTGACGGTACCCCTTTTGCTCTGCACAGGGACAAGCCCTGTAGCTGAGGTACGTTGAGATTTAACCAGACAAAGCCCATAGGTCATGTGACCAGATTTTGGAAATCCAAGTGTAGAATATTTATTGATGACCATGTTGAGTTTTGTCCTCTGGGGCAGACCAGGGGAGGACGCTGGGGGTGGGTGGGGAAGGTGAGGGTAGGATCAAAGCATAAGGTAGGACCTGCCTAGGAATGGTGGTAGTGGGGGATGGGGTGAGTCAGAGAGGAAATGAGGGCATCAAGGACCGAGGAAAACGAATGAATGGAAATAGACGGTCCAGTAAGATATTCTCTGGGAGAATGTAATATAAACAGGAAAGTGGGGGAGGCCAAGGGGTTAGAGAATGACTACAGCTATCTCTGAGAAAGGGGGAGGAGGGGAGGAGAGATAGCAGAGGAGCCCAGTGTGGGGCGAAGTGTGTCAGCCAGGGAGGACTGGGGGTGGGAATCCCAGCCTGTAACCTGAACAGGACTGCTGGGTTTTTGTTTTTGTTTTTTTTTCCTTTGCCTAAGGGCTTCCCCTACACAGGCCAAGTTTAACGCTGAAAGCGTCTTGGCTGTTGACCTAAAAAACCAGAAGTGAACCATGTGGGCCATTTTGTATGTGACTCGTTGAATAACTGACCCTAGAGGGCCCTCTGCCTCTGCCTCCCCTACCTTGGCCATTGCAGGCAGGGTTGGCAGTGCCTGGAGAAACAACTGGTTGGGCTCAGCGTTCGCTTGGTCCTGGAGGACAGCAGCTCGGGGTGTGTACCGCAAGTGTTTGGCCGGGTCATAGGAGAACGTCGCCAAAGTGATGAGTATAGTTTTGGGCCCATCTGCAGAGGGTGTGTTCCTGGAGGATTGGATACTGATACGGACTGGGGTGGTGTACTGTCTCTGGGATGTGACTCTAGCAAAGAGGCCAAGATCACCCAGAGATTCACCTCATGGTCTCAGACTCCGAGGTGCCATATTTGAATCTAGAACCTTCCAGACTTGCCTGGTTGTAAGAATCACCTTGTTAAATATAAAGGTTCCCAGCAGGGGTTGTTACATTACCAAGTATGGCAAATACTCTTCATCAAAGGGGCTGATCACTGGGGTCCTGGTTGATGGAGGTGGAGTTAAGGCAGCCCGATAAAATGCAAGACACCCAGTTAAATCAGAATTAAACAACAAATAATTTTTAATGTAAGTGTGTCCCAACTATTTGCTAAACTTGACAACTCTAAGTAGAGGAAAATACTAGGAATTCTTCTATAGTCCTGAGTCCACATCAGGAGGTAGACCCACTCTCACCCAGCCCAACAGCCAAGGATGAAAGGAGAGGACTGGGTTTGTGTTTAGCTAAGTAGAAGACTCCGGTAGAAGTGACTTATTTTCTTCTCTGCATCTGTGGGAGAAAGGGTTGAGGCTACTATTTAATTCTTTATCAGTCATTATAATTTTGCTCTCACTTCTCTGCTGCTTTTTCTTTGTATTTTTTTTTTAATCTGGAGGATTAAGTGTTCATCTTGAGAGTTATGCTCAATGTGTTATAAAAAAAAAGTATAATAATGATAGTATTCCCCTCCCCATAAACAGTGGGGTATGGATACCAATAATTGTAAACTAAAGTGCTTTCCTTTTCCTCTCCTTTCTGTACCTTCCATGCTTCTCTCACTATATGTTCAAGTGATTTCTTGTCCTCACTGGATGTCAATCAAGAAAACAATGTTAGTTTGTTTGGGTTGGAGGCATTTGGTAGCTCTCTGGGGGAAAAATTAAGTACCAAGGCATATTGTCCCTTGGCCTCCAAGAAAAGAGTATGCAATAATAGTAGTAATTTTGATGGTACTAGTAGAGAAGAGTCACCCTCTTTTTTTTTTTTTTTTTTTTTTAGCTTTATTTATTTGAGTGAGACAGTGTGTGTAGGGGAGGGGCAGGGAGACAGAGAATCCCAAGCAGGCTCCATACTGCCAATGCTAAGCCTGATGTGGGGCTCGAACTCACTAAACTGTAAGATCATGATCTGAGCCAAAGCCAAGAGTTGGATGCTGAACCAACTGAGCCACCCAGGCACCCTGAAAAGAGTCCTCTTCTATTTGCAATTATTGGTTTATATCATATCAAAAGGACTTGAGTGTATTTGACTTCTATTGAGATTTTTCATATTTTGAAAGCATTTCATGTTCACAGTCTTATTTTACCCCTTGACCAAGCCTGTGAGAGAGGTAGGAAATGAGTTATTCTTGCTGTATTTTCCCAGTTTCCTTTTCGGGACCAGTGGAGAATGGACTAATAGCAGGCCTCACTCTCCCAGGAGAGGGAGGGGATTCAGCTCACAAGTGCGTGGGCTGGAACCTCCCTCTCCTTTGCTCAGGATCTTCCCCTGGGGCTTGGTTATTTCTGCCCTATTTGTGTCACATCCAGTGAAAGGTTTCACTGGAACTGGAACTTTAACATTCCTCCTCCCTCCTTTCAGTTCTTTTCTCTGAGTAACCTAGAGACATTCCTTCTACCTTCCCAACCCGGGTTATTAAGAAAGGGAATGTTGCCCAAGCGTGTTGAGGTCACCGCCTTGGTATCTTCCTGGGACGGGAGGCTCTCCGGGAGAGCGTGGCTGAAGGGCCCGCCTGTTATGTTCTTGACCTCTGATGTCAGTGACCACAGAAGGAGGGAGGGAGACAGTTTTTGTTTCTCAGTGTTTATATTTCTAAGGAAATTCATAACAAACCATAAGGACTGTCAGCAGGGCTTAGCACTTCAAACCTTGTAATAAGCACTGTAATGTTGGAAAATGGGGAGTCAGGAAAACTCCCTCCAGAACATTCTCTCCCTTTGAGGATGCAGCTTAAAGATCCAAGATGGCCTTGCTGCTCTCGTTCAGTTCCCTGGTCTTCCCTTCGTTCTCTCCTTCAGCAAATGTCTTAGGACTGGAAAGGATCAGATCCTTCGTGCATCTTGGTCTGTCCAGTCATTGCCTTTTTTGGAAGGTTTTCTCCCTGGGGCTTATGTGGGCAGCTGGACTCAGAGATAAGGTAGGGAGCTCTGTGAGCAGGAGACTGCTTCCTGGGGGAAAAGGGTAGGGAGAGATAGTCAGGGGCAGCCAGAGGAGACTGGACACAAAAACTCCAAGTGCCCACAAGTTCTCCGCTCTGCCATTCTGTTCTTGGCCAGGGCTGGGACCAGGGAGGACGTTTTCGTCTCTCCCAGAGACTTGGTGGATCTGCAATGTCCCCATTGGAATCTTTTAGGCCAAGAAGGTTAAGTCTTATGCACTGTTTCCTGTTGTTGATACCATTTTTCCATCTTGTGCTCATGAAGCTGAGAGGGAAAGAAGGAAGCTGCTGACTTCCAGAAGCTTTTTCTACTTTTTGCCTGGGCCAGGGTGGTGCTCATTCCATTTGTCTTAGTCTATTCAGGCAGCTATACCAGAAATACCACAGGGGGGTCTGGGTGGCTCAGTTGGTTAAGCGTCCCTTGGTTTTGGCTCAGGTCATGATCTCACGGTTTGTGAGATCGAGCCCTGCATCAGGGATCTCTCGCTGCCCTTCCCCCGCTCATGCTAACTCTGTCCTTCTCCTCAAATTAATAAATAAACTTAAAATACCACAGGCTGGGTGGCTTGAGAACAAACATTTATTTCCCACAATCCTGGAGGCTGAGAAGTCCAAGATCAAGATACCAGCAGATTTTGCATCATCATGGCTGTTTTTTTGCTATGACATGGCAGGAGGGGCCAGGGAGCTCTCTGGGACCTTTTTCGTTTCCTTCCTTCCTTCCTTCCTTTCTTTCTTTCTTCCTTCCTTCCTTCCTTTTTTCCTTCCTTCCTTCCTTCCTTCCTTCCTTCCTTCCTTCCTTCCTTCCTTTTTTCCTTCCTTCCTTCCTTCCTTCCTTCCTTCCTTCCTTCCTTCCTTCCTTCCTTTCTTTCTTTCTTTCTTTCTTTCTTTCTTTCTTTCTTTCTTTCTTTCTTTCTTTCTTTCATTTTAAATATTTATTTATTTTTGAGAGAGAGAGATTGACAGAACCTGAGACAGGGAGGGTCAGAGAGAGAGGGAGACACAGAATCGGAAGCTGGCTCCAGGCTCCGAGCTGTCAGCACAGAGCCCAATGTGAGGCTTGAACTCACAAACTTCAGGATCATGACCTGGGCCGAAGTTGAACGCTTAACCAACTGAGCCACCCAGGCGCCCCTGGGACCTTTTCTAAGGGCACTAAATGAGGGCTCCACCTCCCAAGGCCCCACCTCCTAATACCTTGGGAGTTAGGGTTTAACATATGAATTCTGGGGGAAGGGGATACAGACATTCAGTCTGTAGCACTGTTGGTTTCCTGTTCCCCTCCACTTGGGGAAGACTGTCAGCCTATCAGACAAGGGCTGGGCTTAGAGGGAGAGACTTCAAGCATCAGGAGGAGTTTTAGGCTACAGAGCCTTGATTTTTTGAGTATGGGGGTTTCCTTGTGGCCACACATCCCTCTCCTGGAAATAGGGTTCGCAGTCACCTGTGGGGGCGAAGGAGGCAGAACATGACCTGCCGCATCCCCTTCCTTCCTCATCCTGCATTCTGTTCCTGACCTGGGCATTCTCAGGGGTGACTCTTCCTGGGACCATCGCTTCCACACTCCTGTTTCTCTGCCTCCATCCTCACTCCATACAGAGTTTAATACAAACTATCATTTTATGAGGATAATTACAGTCAGACAATCTAGTTAGCATCTCACTTCTGCCATTCTTAGCTCTGTAGCTGTGAGCAAGTTACTTAACTTCTCTAAGCCTTAGATTTCTTTCCTGTAAGATTGGGTTCCTCATTTGTGAAGCCTCCAAGCCACAGGTTTTTCACCTATAGAATAATACTGACCGTTCCAGCATGAGGGAACTGTAATCAGGAGCGTGGCAGTAACCCACATAAAGTGCATATCACAGTGCGTGACATGCAGTGAGTGCTCAGTAAATGTTAACACCAGTTTTTCTGGGATATTGGTGTGGGTTGTCCGGCTGACTTCTGGGAATGGTCGTGAGAGGGAGTGGGTAGGGATAGGGGTGAGGATTGAGGGCCTGAAGGCCTAAATATTGTGAAATAGGTCCCGGGAAGGGTTTTCCGGCTTTCTGGCCAGTCCTCCCAACCTGGCAAGGAGCCCTCATGGATTTGTGCCCACACAGTGCTGGCTAAATGTGCTGGACGGCAGAGCAAGAAGGAGGCGAAAACACCATGTCACCTAACCCCCTCATCCAACAGGTGAGGAAACTGAGGCTCAAAGGGGTGAAATGACTTATCTGAGGTCACATGCTAGTGAGTGGTAGACCTAGGATTGAGCCTGTTTCCTGATTTCTTTCCAGCGCAGTGTGCCCCCTACTCAGTAATCAAGTGTAGACACACCCAGAGCTTCTGAGGGCTGTTGGATATACGCCAGTGTTTTTGGAAGGAGGCTCAATGCCCTGTGTCCAGGGTGAGGGAGGAAGCTTAAAGTGATAAGGTAGGCTCTGGTCGGTGCCTGGCATCATGGGATTTGCCCAAGCTTGTGGAGTTTATTTATAACTAGCTTATCCAGGAACTAGTTATAGAGCGTCTCATAATAATAGTTACCTTTTATTGAGCCCTTATCCTAAGGCAGGCACTCTACCATGTGTTTCATATGCATTGTCTTATTTATCTGCATAGCGTTGTCTCATCTGTATAACATCGCTGTGGTGGGGCGCTATTCATATCTTCGTGTTATAGCTGAGGACGCGAGGCATGGAGAGCTTCTGTGACTTGCCCTAGGAACCAGCTCGTAAGAGGCAGTGCTGAGATGTAGTCTCTGCCAGTCTACCCCTGTGCTTTGATCCCCAACTCTGCTGCCTCCCTATCCTTCCTCTTACCACCTTTGTGGTGACCTCTGGGCCGGGTGCTGGGAAGAGAGAGGGAGCAGTCTCCGCCCTCAGGGATCATACGCCCAGCCAGTGTCTTAACACAGAGGCTTCCAAACTGTTGGACTCTGACCTACAGAGAGATACACATTGCACATCATTGTTTATTATATCTAACTCCCAATATATAAAAATATCACAAACCAATATTTGCTTTTACTATTTATAGATGTCGATACTTTCTGTTCTATTAGGCTATACTTTATTTAATAAATTGATGGTCGAGATCTTCTACATTGAATATTTGGGACTCACGTGTAGGTTGCATTTCTGTTTGAAAATTGCTGGTCTAACAGGCAGCCTGCTGTACTGGTCCTCTTTCTAGCTACCAATCCATGAACAGGTACTTGCCCAACATTTCTGGTACCTCAGTTTCCCCCTTCTATACAATGGGCTATCTTAGAATGGACTGCCTGAGTTCACTGATGCTGGTTTAGCTCCAGAGTGCTGGGTAAGCCCTAGGCTGTTGGGAGTTGGCAAAGCCTGCAGGAGGCAGAGAGCCACTTAGCTCTGACCATGGGCTTCACCTTGGGCTCCGGTCTTCCAGGCCCTCCCTCTGGGCTCCACCCGCTGTGACCTGAAAGAAAATCTGCTGAAGAATAACTGTGACTTGGAGTCCATCGAGTTCCCCATCAGTGAGGCCCGCATCTTGGAGGCCAGGCCCCTCAGCGACAAGGGCTCTGAAGACAGCTCCCAGATTACTCAAGTCAGTCCCCAGAGGATTGCGCTCCGGCTACGGCCAGGTAGGGATGGGGCTCTTTGTGGGCAGGGATCCCAGACAAATGGGCATGGGGCACAAGGTGGAGGCCTGAACCTTGGGGATGTAGCTCACAATGGAAATGGGGTGGGAAGAGAAGAAATGTTGGGGGGTGGTATGGACAGGAGAACAGAAGAAAATGAAAGGTATTGGGACTTGAAATCAGAAGATCTGAGTTTGAATCTTGACTGCCTCATATATTAGCTTTTTGACCTTGGGCAAGTTACTTAACTCTTCTAACATAGTAGGAACTCAAAAAAAAAATGTTTATTTCTTCTTTTCCTCAATGCTTGTCTTACCTAACTTATAGCTTTGTGTTCAGGCTCCAATGAGTTACAAGATGAGAAAGTAATCTGTAATTGTAAGCCCCCTTTCCAGGTAAGATTGGGGCAAGGGTGTGGGGGCAGAGAAAATAGGGCAGGAGACCTTTGGGGGACAAGGATTAGGCTGAAACAGGCTTTTTGAAGCATTGATTTAGACTTTCGAGTTACATCAAGAAGAATTTTACCAAGTAACTTCTTCATTCGAGGCATGTGTTAGGTGCTGTGGGGTTCAGAGGAGGGTCAGACATAGTTCCTGCTTTTTACAGAGTTGGAAGTGTTGTGACCATGAAAACCCCTGTGACCCTTGGGACCTAAAGGGTTAGAAAGATGGGCATTTAGAAAGGGTGAATAATTTTTAGGATGGTGAAAAAAAAAGAGGTTAAAAATAAGAGGATCTGGGTGCCTGGGTGGCTCAGTTGATTAAAGGTCCACTCTTGAGTTTGGCACAGGTTATGATCTCAGAGTTGTGGGATCAAGCCCCATGTCTGGCTCAGCATGAAGCACGGAGCCTGCTTGGGATTCTGTCTCTCTCCCTCCCCCTCTGCCCTTCCCCTGCTCATTCTCTCTGAATAAAGAACTAAATAAACAAATAAATAAAATAAGAGGATCAAGAATTGTAATAGGAATAGAATTACAAGAAGAGAGGAGGCTGGACCAGGGCTTTCAAGTTTGGTTTGATCAAGAAGTTACCCAATTCCAACTGTGTCCAAATCTACTTATTAAGTCTCAGAGGAGGAAAAGGAGAAAAACAAACATCCTTTTGCCTTCCAGATGATTCGAAGAATTTCTCCATCCAAGTCCGGCAGGTGGAGGATTACCCTGTGGACATCTACTACTTGATGGACTTGTCTTACTCAATGAAGGATGATCTGAGGATGATCCAGGACCTGGGCACCAATCTGGCCTCCCAGATGCGCAAGCTTACCAGTAACTTGCGGATTGGCTTTGGGGCTTTTGTGGACAAACCCATGTCACCATACATGTACATCTCCCCACCAGTGGCCATTGAAAACCCCTGCTATGAGTAAGTCTCTCCTCTAGAAGCCAGGGCAGTCTCACTCCCCTTTGTCTCAGGCAGGGCCACGTCCTGCTGCCTGTTTCTAGCTCTGGGGTAGATTTGTTGGCTGCCATCTGGCCAAATCCTATCTCTTTTCTACCTTGGTCTTCCTGTCCGGCAAATGAGCTGGTTGTTGACCTGGAGCATTGTGTCAATAGAATCTAAGGCTGTGTGGAGTGTAGTACCTGCCAAAATCTTTGTGACCCTTGGGAAGAGGATTAGACGGGAGCATTTAGAAAGCATGGAGAATTTCTAGAAAGAAAGCTCAACAGCTTCTTGGTCTTGGTCATAAAGAAGTAGGACACAAGAGAAAATGAAAGGGAAATGAGATAAAAAGTAGAGAGAAATTTGCGGATAAGTAAATAGAGGAATTATATTTTCAGAAGGATTGATTCCATTGTCCTCTTCATCATCAAGGTTTTGAGTACTACAGAGTTAAAATGCAAGGGCTTAAGTCCTGGCAGAATGTAAAAATAGTGGAAATGACATTTATTGGACCCTCTAAGAGTCTGAAAACTGATAAGTGTGCCTATGTTGACACTTTGGCTTATAACTGTATGTGACTTACTTATTCAGTTGGTGGTGGCTATGAAAATCCATAAAGTATAATAATTTAAAATGATGGTTACTGAGCCAGACAATGTATGAATTTACCTTTTAGTTTTCAAAATTATATGATGTACCCTTTTAACTTTCTGTCTGGGTTGTAAGTTTCCCCAGTTAAGATGTCAGCCATCAATTAAACCAACTATTGGTTGGTTTAGTCTAGTGCAGATCTCTCAATTTGTTGATGGTTCACAGATACGAAGTTATTGATGAGCTTTTGCTTTATTTTGTGTCAGTGTTCCCGTAGAGAAGTGATAAGGTGATAGTAACAACTAGAGCCTCACTCTGATATAAGTGCTTTCATGAATTAACTCATGTAAGCCTCACAATAACTCGTGACCTATCATGTCCCCATTTTTATAGGTTAGATATAGAGAAGCTTGCCTGCAGTCCCATGACTAGTAAGTGGAGGAGCTGGGACTTGAACCCAGGCAGTCTGGTTCCACAGCTCACTGTCTTAGCTTGTAGCCTAGCTGGAGGCAAAGCCAGTGTGATGACTTGGATGATTCGAGGGGTTTGGAGTCTGAACTGTGTGGGTAATTGTGGTCGTATAGAATTGGCCTGGGCCTTGCACTTTCCATGTTTGTCTCTCCCTCTCTCCCCCTTACTCCTCATGCAGCCTTTTCCATCAGGGTTCCTGCTTAAATTATCTCCCTCCCTCCCCCAGAATAAGGAACGTCTGTTTGCCTATGTTTGGCTACAAACATGTGCTGACGCTAACTGACCAGGTGGCCCGCTTCAATGAGGAAGTGAGGAAGCAGAATGTGTCACGGAACCGAGATGCCCCAGAGGGTGGCTTTGATGCCATCATGCAGGCCACCGTCTGTGACGTGAGTTTGGAGGGCATGGAGGGCCAGGTGTGGTGGGCCTAGATTAAAGTGGGGAAGAAAGGGGTTCAACTGTGGGGGTTTCTGTGCGAAATAGGAGAGAGGAACAAAGAGTTTTGTATACTGCAAGCAATACTTTTCTACTGTTATGCAACCTTTGTTCGTATCATTCCCTGGCCAGAGCTGACATTTTTCTGAACCTCAGTGATCCCAGATGTTTTCTGGGAAGAGCCTCTTCCCACCTTTTCTGGAAGGGTGTCAGAGTCGAGGCTGGATTAACTTAACCTTAGCAAAGTGGGAGGGTTTTCAGTTGGGATTTCTCTAACCTCGCCCAGCTCTGTACCTGCAGGCGGCTTTCTAGATGGGCCATGTGATTATCATTGGCAAAGTTATATTTGGGGCTGAAGTAGGTGTCTTTCAGCTGCTTGAAATAATCGGCTGAGACTTTTTTCCTAAGAGAACAGAAACCCTCAAACTGGAAAAGCTCTGGAATGTGTTCTAAGGACTGGGACCGAGGCCCCTCTGCAAGATGACTTGTTCAGCCCTTCATGCCTGAAAGTCCTTGAATCTTTGTTTTCTATCAGTGATGTGACTTAAGTTGCTTTCTCTCTTTTGCTTTTATTATTATTTTTTTAACAGGAGAAGATTGGCTGGAGGAATGATGCCTCTCACCTGCTGGTGTTTACCACTGATGCCACGACCCATATTGCGCTGGATGGAAGGCTGGCAGGCATTGTCCAGCCCAATGATGGGCAGTGTCACATGGGCAGTGACAACCATTACGCTGCCTCCACTACCATGGTGAGATTCTTGAGACCACCTGTGGTCCTAATTTACTCTGGCCAAGGCTGCCCTAACCCAGGCAGAGTCTATGTGAATATGGAAATGGTGACACTTCCTCTGGGCAGGGTGCAGGGCTTCTTTCAGCCTGTCCTCCCGCTGCCTCCCATACCAACTGGACACCCTCATCCCTGGGACGGCCTGCGCAGCCATTAGAAGTTGTCCTGGCTGTGGTCACTGTCGCCACTACCTCCCCTGCCTCCAGCAGCAGCAGCCGCATGGCATCCGGAATGGACCCAGAGGACTTTTGCGGGTCTAGCTGGAAAGCGGGCCTTCCTGTTTACTGTGCACAGATTAGCCTCTTGTTGGAATACCATGCTCACTTGTGGTTATTGGAAGAAGACAGAGGAAAAAGAGACAAAGATCATCCAAAGAATGGAGATCTGTTCCTATGAGGAAAGGTTAAAGGGCCAAAAGAAAGAAGGTGAAAGGATGATTTAGCTGATACATGAGAAGACTTCTTCTAAGTTGTTTTCTATGGCCTTAGTAGGTCAAATAATAGGAGAGGAGTTAGATGGATGTAAGCCAGGAAGAAATGTAAGACCCTCAGAATACTGATAAACCGGGTGTTTGGGGGGGAGGTGTGAACTCTACATTTCTTAAAGACAGTATAACCACTCCCCGTGTAGGTGGCTTAACGGTACACCTGGGTAAGGGCAGGAGTCCCCAAGCTGGGTGATCTCATGAGCTCCCTGCGAGGTCTAGGATCCCAGGGGCACATTCAGAGCCCACCAGCATCCCCATTGTGGCTCAAGTTCCTTGGTGTCAGCCATGTCCAAGTCAGGCAGTACCAGGCACAGGGTGAGTCAGTAATCATTGACACCTAATCTGTGCAAGGCACCTTACTAGGGGCTGCGGGAGAGAAAGGGACTGTGTGAGATCCTACCCTTTTTGGTTTAGTTGAGGAGATGTGCTACCAAAAATACAAGCTGCATGACTGATTAGTGTGAAATGGGGTAGCACAGTCAATAAGAGCTTTCAGTATTTGAAGGAGGAAAACTCATCATGAACTGTGATAGTCAAGGAAGGACTTCCAGAAAAGGTGAGACCTGAGCTGAGGCCTAAGGAAGGAGGTGGATTACTAGAAAGAAGGTCAGTCTATGGGGGAGAAAGAGTAGGCTAGTTCAGTGGTCAGTGGAAGAAGGAGAGAGGTGAATGCTTTGTGGCCAGAAAGGCTGAGACCACGCTGGGGAGGACTGTACACGTCAGGCAGAGGCACGTGTCAGTAGCTGCAAAACAAGAGGGAGCTTCAAGATGAGGCCTGACGCATGTGGGCTGGAGAGCAGAGGGTAGGAAGACCTGGAGTTCTGCCTTGCTTCTCCCTCCTTCCTTCCTGCTGGACACCCACCGGCACTTCTCGGATACTTCTCGGAGCCCCAATGTCCCCTTGTGATGCAGCTCACTTTGTGCTGTATGTACCTGTCTTCAGCAGCTCCTCGGCAGCAGAGACTGTAACATATGTGTCATTCACTAAACGTTTGTTAAATGAGTTAGTGGGGGAGAAAAATGAGGCCTGACAGCTCACTGGTATGAATGCATCATTCTAGTAGTAAGAAAGAGATGTTTGGTTTCCTCTCTTCTTTCTTTCTTTCTTTTCTTTTCTCTTCTTTCCTTCCTTCCTTTCTTCCTTCTTTCTTTCCATCCTTCCTTCATTCCTTCCTTTCTTTCTATACTTATTTATTTGTTTATTTGCTTTAATGTTTAATGTATTTTTGAGAAAGAGAGAGAGAGAGAGCGAGAATGAGTGGGGGAGGGGCAGAGAGCGAGGGAGACAGAGGATCAGAAGTGGGCTCTGTGCTGACAGCAGCAAGCTCGATGTGAGGCTTGAACTCAGAAACCATGAGATCATGATTCCCTCAACTGACTGAGCCTCCCAGGTGCTCCTTAATGTTTATTTATTTATTCTGAGAGTGAGAGAGAGAGAGAGAGAGAATATGCACATGAGCATGGGGGGGGGCGCAGAGAGAGAGGGAGAGAGAGAGAATCCCAAACAGGCTCAATGCTGTCAGTGCAGAGCCTGACAGGGAGATTGATCTCATGAACTGTGAGATCATGACCTCAGCCAAAATCAAGAGTCAGATGCTCAATCAATGGAGCCACCCAAGTGGCCTCTCAAGACCCTCAATGCTTGGTTTTGACACCACCAGCCTCTGCCTCTTCATCTGTCCCTGGAGTTCACAGCTGGGTTTGTGTTGCTACTTAGTCTGTTATCTCACATTGATCATGGTGTGGAAAGGTTTAAGCACCCATACTGTCTGG
>NC_043716.1:42422845-42478311 GCF_006229205.1 Suricata suricatta
CACCTGGGTGGCTTCGTTGGTTGAGCGTCCAACTTCAGGTTGGATCAGGTCATGATCTTGTAGTTTGTGAGTTTGAGCCCCACATCAGGCTCACTTCTTTTAACCATGTCAGCACAGAGCCTGCTTCAGGTCCTCTGTCCTCCTCTCTCTGCCCCTCCCCCACTTGCAGTCTCCCCAAAAATAAAAAAACCCCAACATCCCTCATGACTGTAAATTATGTCTGTGCATCCAGCCAGATACAACTGGACAACTGCCCCCAAGCTTTTCTTTTTAGTTTTTTAGATGTTTATTTATTCTTGAGAGAGTGACAGAGCATAAGCAGGGAAAGGGCAGAGCAAGAGGGAGACACAAATCTGAAGCTTCGTGCTGTCAGCACAGAACCCCATGCTGGGCTGGAACCCACGAACTGTGAGATCATGACCTGAGCCAAAGTCAGACGCTCAACCTACTGAGCAGCCCAACCCCCTCTCCCCCCAACCCCCAGGCTTTTCTTTTTGCTTTGCAGATCTTGATCATTTGGCAGTTAGGGTATTCCCGGGCAGGGCAGGGCAGGGCTGGGCAGGGCAGGGCTGTGCTGGAGTGATCCAGGGTCACCTGGGTCACAGGGTCCACCTGGGTTTGAATGCCATCTTACTTTCCACCCAGGTGAGCTTCAGCATTGAGGCCAAGGTGCGAGGCTGCCCGCAGGAGACGGAGAAGTCCTTCACCATCAAGCCTGTAGGCTTCAAAGACAGCCTCACCGTCCAGGTCACCTTCGACTGTCACTGCGGCTGCCAGGCCCATGCCGAGCCTTACAGCCGCCGCTGCAACAATGGCAACGGGACCTTCGAGTGCGGGGTGTGCCGCTGCGGGCCCGGCTGGCTGGGGGCCCAGTGCGAGTGCTCCGAAGAGGACTACCATCCGTCCCAGCAGGACGAGTGCAGCCCCCGGGAGGGCCAGCCCGTCTGCAGCCAGCGGGGCGAGTGCCTGTGTGGCCAGTGCGTCTGCCACACCAGCGACTTTGGCAAGATCACGGGCAAGTACTGCGAGTGTGATGACTTCTCCTGCGTCCGCTACAAGGGGGAGATGTGCTCGGGTGAGTAAAACCGCACAGCCCCCGCCCCTCACACATCCGTGGCCTCCAGAAACCTAGGCCGGGGCTTAAGGCCTGGCCGGCAGAGCCGAGAGGGATGGTCGCTCCACTCCAGGGTCAGAGAACAGGAAGGAGGGTCTCTGTACTTCCCCCTCTGCTGCCCTGGTCCTTGCCCCTGGGGCACGCCGAGCGGAAGTGAGCCTCGAAGAGCATGGGAAGGGGTGGGGGGCTTGGAGGTGAAGACCGGTTTCTTTTTTTCCACCCGTCATTCTGCTAATACTTTAAGTCACAGGTTCTTAATGATCGTTTCAAGGATACGGACCTACTCCCTTTTTAGGTAGAAAAAAACCCCAAACTTCTGGCTGATGGTAATCAAGAGTTTTGGTAGTTACAGATTCGGAAGACAACATGATATCAGAATATCTAGTAAAGTTAGTAGTAATTATTTTACATGAATTCATCTTTTCATCACAAGACTTGGAAAATAGCAAAAAGGCAAGGCAATGGAGCACGTTTAAGTAGCCAATACACTCAGAACAATGACTGGAGAGTCGTAAGCTCTTAGCAAACGTTGGCACGATTTTGTTATCACTATTGGCACAGCTATCACTTTTTGGATTCTAGATTTGTGATGTCAAATAAGGTAGCCACATGTGGCTATTTATATGTCAATTAATCAAATTGAATTATAACTTACATAAAATTTAAATAAGTTTAAGTTAAATTAAATGAAAAACGAGGGGCGCCTGAGTGGCTCAGTAGTTTAAGCCTCTTACTCTGGGCTGACAGTGCTGACTGTGTAGAGCCCGCTTGGGATTCGCTCTCTGCCTCTCTCTCTACCTCTGTCCTGCTTGAGCTCTCTGTCTTTCTCTTTCAAATAAATACACGTTAAAAAATACTAAAAAAAGAAAACTTGATTATAAAGGTAAGTCTATATCATTCTTTTTTAAAAAATTAAAAAATATTTTTTAATGTTTATTCTTGAGAGAGAGAGACAGAGCATGAGTGAGGGAAGGGCAGAGCGAGAGGGAGGTGCTTGGGGCACCTCACTGGCTCAGTTGGTTAAGCATCCGACTTCGGCTCAGATCATGATCTTGGGGTTCATGAGTTTGAGCCCTGTGTTGGGCTCTGTGCTGACAACTCAGAGCCTGGAGCCTGCCTTGGATTGTGTCTCCCTCTCTCTCTCTGCCTCTCCCAGACTCGCACTCTGTCTCTCTGTCTCTCAAAAATAAATAAGACATTTTTAAAAAATTAAAAAAAGAAATGAGTTGTCCCTAGGGAATGTCATAGTAGTCTACTGGAGAGAGACTCAGTGTGGACAGAGGAGACCCGGGTGGCTTCATGGAGAAAGTAGGATGTCAGACAAAGGGGTGGCTCATAAGGCAGAGGAGTGGAGCTGAGCACCTGCCCAGGGGGTCACGCTGTATAGGGAGAGGTCATTCCCTCTGACCTAAAATACCTGCTCCTCCCTTACCCCTCCCCCTCCCCCATCTCCACCCCTCCCCTGCTTCCTTCTTTTCCATTCCCTTCTCTTTCTTACACTTTTCTTCATTTCTCACCCTCCTCCTCTGACTTTCCTGTGAACCCAGGCTCAGCCACCCTTTTGCTAGAGGGGTGCCAGTCCTGTGACATTGCCACACTGTGGTCTCCTTTTAAGGGCTGACCCTGACAGAGCTTGGGCTTGGCCTGCTGGCTCCAGTCTGCCACTCTACGCCCAGCCTCTCTCTGTGGCTGGCCTGGCAGACCATCTTCTCGAAGGTTACTCTGTTTGGCCTCACAAAGGAAACACTACGGGCCAAGGGTTTCTGAGGAGGCTGAGGCCTCCGAGTGCTGCCAGACCTCTGTGGCATCTGCCTTTCCCTGTTTGGGAGCCGTCACCGAGAGCTGGCTGTAGTGGACCCTGTGGTCTGCTCTGCTGGCTGGCACACTCACCCTCCAGCTCCTGTTAGGACTGCTGCTAATGGCTCCCAGCTGCCCCTTCTCTGGAATTCTCCTTCAGCTGACAGGAGCTGTCTTGCCCTCAGACCTTGGCCAACAGCTGTGGACAAAGGTTATACAAGACCCGTCCCTTTGCCTCTAGGTGGAGTGGGCTCTATTCTCCAGATGTATTTGGAGCTGGGGCAATTGACCTTATGTTTACCATCCAGAAAGAAACAGACATCTCTTTCCAAGGCAGTGAAGGTGTGTCTGAGTCTTGAATACTGGTGTGGATACTAGAGGATGGTGCCAAAGTCACTGGCAGAGAGACTCATGGTGACCAAGAGCCACTAGTCTATCCACTGGGGTCCCTGGGGGAGCATCTGTTTGAGTCTATGCACCTCCCTCTCTTCCACCATCTTGGGGTCCATCTGCTCACACAGCAGCAGGATTTTCAGACCCCTTGAGGTCACTTCCCCCTTGCTCTCTGCCTTTCCTCTGATTAACAGTCAGATTTTTATTATTCATCCACTTCTTCCTGATTCAGAGTCCTTGAGAATGAGTCACTCTTTCTTCTGAGTTTGGGGGAGTCAAGTTTTCAAGCCTTGTTAAGTGATTAGGGGGATGTAGCACTGAGAGTTAACACCTGCGATTAACCAGCCTAACCCCCGCCCCTGGGTCTCCTTCCTGTTCCTACACTCATGCGGTCAAGTGAATAGGTCTTTCCTACTAGGGCTGACGGCTCCTTGCAATGCTATCATAATACAACACAGAGCGCATGCTGGTGAATGTGTGTGTGTCTTCCAGGAAATTTTTTTCTCTTTTCTTTTTTAATGTTTATTTATTTGTTTTGAGAGAGAGAGAGAGAATCCCAAGCAGGCTCTGCCTGTCAGCACAGACCCCAACGCAGGGCTCTACCTCACTAACCAAACCGTGAGATCATGACTTGAGTTGAAATCAAGAGTCAGATGCTCAGCCAACTGAGCCACCAGGTGCTCTACCCAGGAAATTAGCTAGGACGTAAGCTCCATGGCAATAGGGACCTTGCCTGTCTCTCCCTGCCAAATCTCCAGTGCCCTGCGTGAGCTCAATAAAAATTTATTGAGTAAATGCATAAATAAATGTTAATTGCATGCCTACTCTGTTTCAGCTGTTATGCTAATCCCTACTGACGGACAAATTGATAATGTCCTCTCCTGTCATGGAGCTCACAATCTAGAAAGAGAAACAGATAGGCAAGCAAATGGGCTGACTATAAGGGTTAAAATAGAGGTATCTGTAAGTGCTGGGAGAACACAAAGCAGACAGTTAATTTTGTCTGGAGAAGTCAGAAAAAGTCACAGAGAGGAAGGAACATTTGAGTTGAGCTTTGAAGGGTAAGTGGGAGTTTGATAGTGATCACAGGACGAAAGGGTGTCGAGGTAGAGCTAGCAGCATGAGGACAGGAGGGAAAGTGGCGACAGTTCCGTGGGGTGCTGATGAGCCAGCGGGAGGAGGGTGGAGGAGGCTAAACCTGGAGAGCAGGCCAAGGCTCGGGTTGGGGACCCTCACCTGCTGCCTGCCCCCTCGGGCTGTGTGCTTTCAGGTCATGGCCAGTGCAGCTGTGGCGACTGCCTGTGTGACTCCGACTGGACTGGCTACTACTGCAACTGTACCACGCGCACCGACACCTGCATGTCCAGCAATGGGCTGCTGTGCAGTGGCCGGGGCAAGTGTGAGTGCGGCAGCTGTGTGTGCATCCAGCCCGGCTCCTACGGGGACACCTGCGAGAAGTGCCCCACCTGCCCCGATGCCTGCACCTTTAAGAAGTGAGTGGGCAGGGGGTGCCTGGGTGGCTCAGTCGGCTACGGGTGGGTACGTCTGACTTCGGCTCAGGTCATGATCTCACGTTTTGTGGGTTCGAGGCCTACATCAGGCTCTGTGCTGGCAGCTAGAGTCTAGATTCTGCTTCAGATTCTGTGTCTCCCGCTCTCTCTGCCCCTCCCCCATTCATGCTCTGTTTCTCTGTCTCAATAATAAATAAAAACATTAAAAAAAAAAGTGAGTAGGCAGAGAAGCGAGTCAGAGTGAGTTGGGTGCTAGAAGGAGGGAGAGGGTCCCCCAGGCTAGAGTTCCCAACTCTCCAGCTTGTGTCTTACTCACCGAAGCTTTGGGAGGAGGCGTCCATGGCAGCAAAGACCCTAGCTTTCCTCTTTCCACTGAAAAGTCTGCACAGAGTTGGAGGTAGAGCCAGCCATGCAGGGACCAAAGTCGGACCCGCGGGACTCCTGTTGGAGAAACGCCTCTCCTGGGATGGCACCCTGAGTCCCTGAGGTGGGAGGAAGGCTACACCAGGGACCTTCCGGGAAACATTCCAGGGCGGATGTTCTGATTCCGTAGGCGAGCTGGGCCAGAGTTATGAAGGACTCTGTGAAACAGGAGATGTTCACTAGTACAAATTTACTCCTCTGGCAGTCAAGGGACGCACCTGCCATTTCTCTTGCCACTTGAAGCAGGGCTGGGCTCATGGGCACACACCTGTGCGTCTGTACAGTGCCCCATGCTTAGGAGGGCCCCCCACTTGGTTTCCTGCTCTGCTGGCACTGTCTTGTAATTCTCAGTAATTTTTGAACAAGGGGCCTGGCATTTTCTTTTGCACTCTGTCCCCAGATTCCATGACCAGTTCTGCATTTAAGGCTCCCCGAAGTGGCACAGGCTTCACTTTTTGTCACATTCTTGGGTGGAACATGAAGAAGTTGAGTGAGGGTACTGGGGCCCTCTGCCTGCCAGGCCCTGCCTCTGGGTGAGGAGGACCTCCCACACCTGTCCTCCAGACTTGACCCTCTGGGCACCCCAGAATTGTCTGACAAGTGTTTTGTTTCGCAGTGTTTGTTTTCTGAGGTGGAACAGCTTTCTGGCGTGTGGAGGTCAGAGCTGGACTGACCCACATGTAGGTTTGCTCCTCCTTCATCTTAAAAAAATTTTTTTTTTAATGAGAGAAAGAGACAGAGCGTGAGTTGGGGAGGAGCAGAGAGAGAGAGGGAGACACTGAATCTGAAGCAGGCTCCAGGCTCTGAGCTGTCAGCACAAGGGGCTGACACGGGGCTTGAACTCTGACTGAGTCACCCAGGCATCCCACTCCTCCCTCATCTTTATCTCTGTGTCCTCTCTCTCTCTCTTTTTTTTTTTCTTTGAGGCCCCTTCCTCTTTATTTGAGATATATCTTGAAACATAGGTTGAGATTTAAATTTAGACATACAAATGGGTATGGAGGCACCTTGAAAACCTCTCTCTTACCAATTGAGTGACTGCTATGTGTTAAGCTCCTTTACTTATTTTACTTCCTGAAATGCACACAATGTTACAGATAAGGAATCTGAGGCTCAAGTCTGTTGTTGTTGTCATCATCATTATTATTTTAGAGGAAAAGAGAGAGCAAGTGTAAGCAGTGGAGGGGCAGAGAGAGAGAGGGAGAGAGAATCTTAAGCAGGGTCCATGCCCAGTGCATAGCCAGATGTGGGGCTTCATTGACCATAAGATCATGACCTGAGATGAAATCGGGATGTCCTCTCTCTTTAAGGGAGTGTGTGGAGTGTAAGAAATTTGACCGAGGAACCCTACATGAGGAAAATACCTGCAACCGTTACTGTCGTGATGAGATCGAGTCCGTGAAGGAGCTCAGTAAGTTCGGCACGTCAGAGTTGCACACGCACGTGGCTGCTGAAGTTTTTCCATTCATCCAGAGGCTGTCCGTCTCTCATCAGTAAAATGGAAGAGTCATCCCTACCTCAGAGGCATGTTGTGCAGACCTGAGGCACACTAGGCTTATAATAAAGGCCAGCTTCCCTGGGTCCCCTTGTGCCTCTGCTAAATCTGCCGCAGCCCCTCCCCATTCTGCTGCTTCCCAGCACCCACAGACTCAGCAAGATCCTACAAATAACTTTTAAAGCATGTAGACATCAACCCTAACTTGACCTCCCCAAGGAAAGGAAGGCAATGCACCCCATTTTACAGATAAAGAAACTGACAGTCATCATTAGGAAGCTACTAAGCATTTACTAAGATTACTTAACTAAGAGCGTTGAACGATGCCCAGGTGTACCGCTCTGCTGGTTTGGAGGGAGACCTTCACCTTATGGATTTGTCGCTACAATCGTAATGCTGAAGCGTTTTTGGCTCTCCGGAGCCCTTCCTAGAATAAGACAGATAAAAATACAGTGGGGAGCAAAAATCTTGCTTGCAGTCATCCTGGTTTGAACTTCACCTTGAAAAAAAGGGGAAAATGTTGTTGCTGTCAGCACATCTGATGTGGTTATCTGGGTCAGCTAGGCATTTGTTGGTGCTCGGAAGATGGCAATCTCTCCAGAGATGGCCATCTGTCACGAAGGCAGGAAACGTGTTTTCAGAGAGAGCCATAGTAAGACACAGCCAGCCAGTCGGCTTCTGGCTGGGGGTGTCACAGAAAAGGGTCAGGTCTCTGGGCCCTTTGGCTAATATCAGAAGTGGGGCTGGGGGGTGAGGGGCGTATTTGGGGATTGAGTTTGAAGAGACGGCTTTTCCTCCTGAGGAGATTGGGTATGCTGTGGTTAGCTCAGGGCGGGGAGACTGCTGAGAGAGATGTGAGGTGTTTTTATTACCTAGACCAGAGGGGAACCCCAGGTTAGTTGAAAGTATTTCTCTTACCCCTCACCCCCGTACCATGATAATCATAAAAATGAGTGCTTGTTTGTATGGAATTGTGTAACTTATAAAAGTTTCGCAAGTGTTTTTTCATACACACGAAATGCCTTTTCTGGTCCTTTCTCACCCACCTAGTAGAGTAGAACTGTGGTACTGTTGTTATCTTCATTTTGCAGATGAGGAAATTGAATCTCAGGAAAGTTACATAATTTGCCCAAGCAAATTAAGCTTAGAACTGAATCCAGAAATCCTTACTCTTTCCACTTCTTTTACCACTGGTTTTCTGGAGGCTCATCGAGTTCAAGCCTGGTGTGCTCTGAGACTCTCGTATTCTGTTCCATCGTGTATGTATGTTGCGACCTTGGTGCATTTGCTTAATGTCATCGTGTGTCGGTTTTACCCATCTGGTTTCATCACTACAGGATGTGGTGCAGTTGATGGAGGAGCACCTATAGTTTCCCGGTCAGAATAACAGGCTTTAGAATTAGAAAGGGTGAAGCCTAAAAAAAGTGATGGGAGTCAGTCAGAGAGGAGAGGCTGGCTCTGGAGAGGAACACTGGATCGGAAGCCAAAATGGGAGAAATCTAAGGGCTTGTCAGCAAACTATTGAGAATAGTTGAGCCTGCAGGAAAAGGGAAGAGAGGGAAGGGAAGACCCTTCTGTATTAGGTACTGTTCAGTTCACGCCTTTTAGTTCTCTACCCACCTTGTGAGGTGGGGTATCATTTTCCTTTTATAGATGAGAAAAGAGAGAGCCAATGAGGTCAAGTAACTTCCCCAATCTTACACAGCTGGCAGGCAGTAGAGCCAGGCTGTGAATCAGATGGTGTAATGTGTTCTGTCAGGTCCCTTCCAAAGGAAGGAATAGGAACCAAAAAGGGTCTCAGAGGGACAAAATACAGCAGTGAGGGTCATCTGGAGGCAATTGCCAGGCACAACAGCCATCTTGGATCTAGGCATCTTGCCTAATGTGAGGCATAGGGTTTCCTGTTGCATGCTTTCTCAGAAGTCCCATGACTGGAGTTTGGGGATGGCCCTATCTTCCAGGAATTGATTTGTTTTTCATTCTCCCATCTTTTTCCCTTCCTCAGAGGATACTGGCAAGAATGCGGTGAACTGTACATACAAGAATGAAGATGACTGTGTTGTCAGATTCCAGTACTATGAAGACTCCAGTGGAAAGTCCATTCTCTATGTGGTAGAAGAGCCAGGTGCGTGACCCACCCAGGGCCCGGGGCCCCGCCCCCAGGGACAGGGAGAGCGGTGCTAGGCAGTAATTTCCACCCATCACTCCTCTTACACAGAACAGCCAAGTTAAGACTACCTTACAAGTGATAAGTTAGGGCCTGTCATCTGGCTGTGGGAGATATTTACATACCAGTATTAGTGAAAAGTGACTTGCTGATTTAGGAAAGTAAGGAGGTAGATATGTATCCTACAAAGCGACAAAATATATCCTGGCATTTTTTGAGGTGGCGGTATTAAAATAAGGAATTTAAAGTCTGGGACTCTTCAGTATCCACTCTACTTAAGGTCAGGTGGTTGTCAAGAGCAACCTGCTTGCTGCTTCAGAGGAAGGCCTGATGCTTTGAGGTGTTGACCTTACCAGGTTCACCACGAGACACAGTGCTGGGTTTGAGGCACCAACCCAAGGTATGTCGAGCACTGAAAAGATGGTGCTTGCTCTCAAGGCCTTCTGGAAGCAGGAGGAGCTCATCTGTCACACACAGACCAACCCTAGGCTTGTCACCACCCAACGCAGTAGATTTGCTTGCTTTCTCTTATCACCTCCATCTTCTTCCTTTCTCATAGACTAAGCTATGAATAACTAGAAAATGTTTTCGAGTACTTATCATGTATCAGGCAGTGAAGTAGGTGCTGGGAATATAACAATAAATAAAGCAGATGTGGCACTCACAGGTGAGGGGGAGAGGGACACGTAAACTGATGGTGATACCGCTGAGGGACAAGGGCTGTGCCATAGCAGGGGGTAGGCGGGCTTATATGAGCGAAGGAACAATGTCCGAAGGCAGAGACTAAATCAGTTGGATGCTTGTCATTCTTAACAACCATAGGAATTTCTTCAAATGCTCCTTCAGACCAGGGTCCTTCAGACCAGTGGTCCAGACCACTTTCTGTACAGGGCCAGATGTTAAATATTTTAGGCTTTGGGGGCACATGGGTGGCTCAGTCGGTTAAGTGTCTGACTCTTGATTTCAGCTCAGTTCATGATCTCACAGTTCATGGGTTCAAGCCCTACATTGTGCTCTGCATTGACAGTGTGGAACCTGCTTTGGATTCTCTCTCTCTCTCTCTCTCTCTCTCTCTCTCTCTCTCTCTCTCTCTCTCTCTGCCCCTCACCCACTCATGCTTTCTCTCTCTCAAATAAAATATTTTAGGCTTTGTGGGCCTCGTGGTCTCTGCCATGACTACTCTGCCATTGTAACAGGAAAGTAGCTGTAGTCTATATTTAATGCACGAGCCTAAGGATATTTAGAAAAACAGGTGGCAAACCACATTTCACTCCTAGATAATAGCTTGCTGGCCCCTGCTTTAGGAAAGTGAGTCTCCAACTTTTCTATGTTCCCCTTGTTAAAAAATTCAGAGTCCTGAGCCTCATGCTCCTTCCATGAGCCTTTATGGGCTTTTTTAACTTTATTTTTTATTAAATTTTAAAAAATTTTTATTCATTTTTTGAGAGAGAGAGAGAAAGAGAGAGACAGAGCATGAGTGGGGAGGAGGCAGAGGGAGAGGGAGACACCAAATCCGAAGCAGGCTTCACTCTCTGAGCTGTCAACACAGGGCTTGAACCCATGAACTGTGAGATCATGACCTGAGCTGAAGTCGGATGCTTAACCGACTGAGCCACCCAGGTGTCCCGAGCCTCTGTGTTCTTGATTAGTGCTCCTGGCGGTTGCAAGACACCCCAGTATTTGAGTCCCTCTCCTTTGGACACATCACTTCCTCTAATGAGCCTTCTCAGACCTCCAGCATCCATTCTCTTGATTCAGTTGGGTGCTCCTGTTGGATTCTCTGAGAAGCTGTGCTTCCCTTAGATGGGCCTTTTTCCCACCATTAAGTTGCTTCTTTAATCACCCATCTCCTTCAGTAGATCATGTGCTTCATGAACATAGGAACCATCTGTCTTATCTATTGTTATATCTCCATATTTGGCTCAGTCATCTACAGAGAAGATACTTGGTAAACGGTTTTTGAATGAATTACTAGGACTGATTATTCCTAGGAGACAGGCAGGCTTGGATACATCTTGATACCTGCTTGGAGAACTTTAGCTGCTTGGAGAAGGAAGGGGGTGACATCAGAAAGAAGCTCGACTACATCTGTGTCAGCCAGGGTGTTGGTGGCTCCATGGGTACAGGAGAGCATGGTGGCCCTGTCTGTGATAAGGCTCACCTGCCTTTCCCAGCACTCACCCTTCAGAAGGGAGAAGGAGGGTAAAGAAAAGGGTATGGCCTTAGTTTTCCTTAGTGACTCAAGGGAAAGCTGACATGGGAAGGGGACAGAGGAGTCTGGGTGTGTATCTGTGGGGGAGCAGATGGGGGTTATTTGGCCATGACCCCTCACACTTTCCCATCCACCTGTGTTAACAGGTTTTTGGATTTTCCCACACCTGCCCTATTTGTACCTTTGTGCTTTCTCATTTCTGAGGGCCAGTTGGTTCTTGCTTTGGGGTTTAACATTACTTTATCTCTGCTGTAATGATCCTTGCTGGTGCTTCTGCTATACCATTTACCAAAATCTTTTGGCTTGATATTCTTAGACTGGACTCCACTACCTGGAATGGTGGGGAAGCGAGATGGTGATAACCTGAGCTGGCACAGATAACCCTCTGGGGTGGGTGTGGAGTAACTTTTCTGATGTAGATCTTATTCCCCCGCATTAGGAGATGGGGCCCCAGACCCATATTTCCTATCTTGTTGCCCTGAAATTCCTCTTCTCACCTACTGCCCTGAACTATTTTCAGGGGCTCTGCCTTTGAGCAGAGTGTAGCATCTGAGGTCCCAGAGTGGAGGAGGGGATTATTCTCATTCTCTTCCCCAGCTCATGCCTTTGCAGATGCTCTCCTGAAGGGCTGGGCCACTGCAAGGCAGTAGAGACTGCAGTGCCAAAGGGCTTGGCTCTACGGGGTGGTGTTCAGCCTACATGGAGTGGGCCCCCCTGAGTGGGTCCTTCTCACTCCCAGATAGAGTTCCCTGGTCAAATACAATCTGTCCCATTCAGTGTTTAGTACCTACTTACTGAGAAATTATTGTTTATCTGAAATTTAAGTTTAACTGCATTTCCTGTGCCTTTGTCAAACCTGCTAGCCCTACCCGGTCTTTCCTGACCTTGAGTCACCATAATGGGTCCTCATCACTGTGGTTGGGACAGTTCTCTAGAGACTACCTGGTCTTATCTTCTTCCAGGAAGCCTGCCATCTACCCCTTTCAGGACAAATGCTTAACAGATGTTTTTCCCTGAAGACCTCTTGACATTCTACCTGTCCTGCCCATCCTGACATGCAGGATTGAAGAGATTTCACTTTGAGGTTTGAGGGTCAGCCCTGTCTTCCCAAGTATTCATAATTGTTTTTCCCAGAAGAACTGGGGGCACTTCACTTCTGGGAATGCAGACACCGGAGCCTCACAGCCTCTCTCCAGATGCTCCTTTAATTATAGACAGGTTATAATTTGGTAGCTTGGGAAATAGCCAGCACGGGTTTGCGTTGGTGGTTGTTTTGGGGTCATGTGCGGTGAGCATAGGGTGTATGTTTAGAGAAGAAGGTAGGAGACAGTGTGGAAAGTGGGCGTGACTGCCTCTCCAGACCCCTCAATACCCATATAGCCAAACACCTAATTACATAACACCTGAGAAGTTGCTGGAGTGAGGTCACCCATCAGACAACTGTGGTTTATGGGAAGCAGAGCTCTGCAGTGCACACTCAGCTCAGTCCTCAGCGGGTGACGCACCTCTGTCTGCGTTGGTTGTTGACTAGGGTTGAACAGGAAGTAGACTCTCAATAGGGTTAGGATTTAAGATGATGAAATATTTTGGGAAGGAACCCAAAATATTGTCTTGGTTGGCAGGCTGCCTGGTCTGTAAGTGTGCTAACAAGGTCATTAGCTTCCCAGCCCTCAGGGACATACCGGAACCAGGGTTAACAATGCAAATGCCTAAGGAGCTAGGTAACTAAATTAGTGAAAACAGTCAAGAACACCAGTAATGGCAGCTGATAGTTACTGAGCACTGAGTCTGTGCTCAGGCAGTGTTCTGAGTTCTTTAAATATATTTAACTTATTTATTTATTTTTAAAGGTTTCTTTTTTGAAAAAATGTTTATTTATTTTGTGTGTGTGCATGAGTTAGGGAGAGGGGCAGAGAGAGAGAGAGAGAGAGAGACAGAGAGAGAGAATACCAAGCAGGCTCCATGATCAGCATGGAGCCCGATGTGGGGCTTTATCCCAGGACCGTGAGAGCATGACCTGAGCTGAAATGAAGAGTTGAATGCTCAACTGACTGAGCCACCCAGGTACCCCTAGAGGAATGCATTTTTAAAGAATGTTTGTTTTTAAGAGAGAGAGAGAGAGAAAGAATGTGAGGTGGGGGGGGGCAGAGAGAGAGTGGAACAGAGAATCCAAAATGGGCTCTCTGCTGTCAGCACAGAGCTCAACACAGGGCTTGAACCCATGCACTGTGAGATCATCACCTGAGCTGAAGGTTCAGCCCTGCGTTGGGCTCTATGCTGACAGCTCAGAGACTGGAGCCTGTTTCAGATTCTGTGTCTCCCTCTCTCTCTGCTCTTCCCCCAGTTGCGTGCTCTCACTCTAAAAAATAAACATAAAAAAAAAATAAATAAATTGGGGCACCTGAGTGGCTCAGTTGGTTGGGCGTCTGACTTTAGCTCGGGTCATGATCTCACAGTTTGTGAGATCTAGACCTGCACTGGGCTCTGTGCTGACAGCTCAGAGCCTGGAGCCTGTTTCAGATTCTGTGTCTCCCTCTCTCTCTGCCTCTCCCCCACTCAAGCTCTGTCTCTCTTTAAAAAAAAAATTTTTTTTTAATTTAAAAAATAAATATATTAAAATTTAATTATTCTTCGTAAGTTTTGGAATTCAGTGTTATTACTTTCTCCATTTTAAACATGGAGAAATAGGAAACAGTCACCCAGAAAGGTTAAATAGTTTATCAAAGGTCACATAGCAAAGTAAGTGGTCAACCAGGATTCGAACCCTGGCAGTCTGGCTTCATAGCCCATAGTAGCACAGCCTCAATGACAAGTCACACATTACCTCTGTTTAATGGAGAAAAATTAAGTTTTTATTTTAATTCCAGTATAGTTAACATAAAATCAAATTTTTAATAAACACTTGCATACGTTAGATTCTACTGTGGGTGGCCTGCTTATGACCTCTGATTTAAACCACTCAGGACAGATTATTGTTGTCTTAAAGATTAGCACCCCCCCCCTTTAAAAGTTAATTGATTTATTTTTAAGTCCTGTTTCCTTCAGAGAGCTTTCTAGGTAATTTCTTACATGGTCAAGAAGATCTATTCATAGTCAGTTCAAGTGATTCCTGCTGCCTTTACAACGTCCCTGCTATGTGCTCTCTCCTGACAGAGTGTCCCAAGGGTCCTGACATCCTGGTGGTCCTGCTCTCGGTGATGGGGGCCATTTTGCTCATCGGCCTCGCTACTCTGCTCATCTGGAAGCTCCTCATCACCATCCACGACCGGAAGGAGTTTGCTAAGTTTGAGGAGGAGCGAGCCAGAGCAAAATGGGACACAGTAAGAGGCGGGGCTGGGCATTTTCTTAGGTCATTGGTTTGAGAGCCTCAAGTGGAAGCAGCAGGTGCTTAGGGTAGCCAGGTGCGGCCAGCACCATAATTTCCCAGTTAGCCTCTGTTGTGGAAATTGGGAGATGGTCCTGTTGTCTTCATTATTCCTGAAATCCACCCGAGTCTCTCCCTTCCACAGTGACCATAGGTCCCATCGGTGAGAACTGACTGAGTACAGGTAGGGCCCAGCTCTGCTATGACCCCTGACATCATCAAAGAGAAACTTATTTTCTAATCAAGGAAGACAGGACAAATGATGAGAAGCAATGTTATTACTCCCAGTTTATGGATAAGGAAACTGAGCACAGAGAGGTTCAATGGCTTGCTCAATTGTGGGAGGGGATCAAGTTTTGATAGAAATTACGTTTTGGGCCAGCCTCTTAAAAAATTCCCTGTCTGCAATTTTTTCTGATTGCATTAAATTAAACAACCATCTGTTGAGAACTTTCTATATACTTAATTTTACTCTTTGCTCCTTTGGGTCATCTTCCACATGTTAACTTTTTTTCTGGACCTTCCAGAATGGCTGTTTGACTCCATGAATGTCTAGCGAGAGGCTGAAAGTTTGTTCTCATTTGATGGTCACCTCAGGCCTTTGTACCCAAAGGTCCTAAGAAACTTGAGATGTTTCTGTTAGTACAGTGTAGAAATCTAGAATCTCAGAGGCACATGAGAATATGTTGTGTTTCTTGAAATGACTCCTAAAGACGACCGGATTTAATGAGATTTATCACTTTTTGTTAGAAAATAATCTGGGCAACCTAGGGAGGGTCGTATTTTTCCCTGCTAACATGACAGTGTGTGGGCAGTGCTTGGAGGGATGAGACGAGAACAGATTAAGATTATTTTGAGTGGAAGCTATCTGTGTTTCAGCTACCACTTGCTAGATGTCTCTTCTCTGCCCACATCCAGCAGCATAGTCACAACAAAAGGAAAAATTGGAGAAGGGCAAAAGGGAGAGTTCAGGAGAGAAACAGGAAATCGGTTCTGGCTCAAAGTGGTACTGAAATGTTTGAGGATCACCAAAAAGTACTGAGTTGAATTCCACCCCTTTGAAACAGCAGCACAAGGGCATTTCCCGTTCTCTCTCTTACTCTCTCTCCTCTCCCATCTCAGGAACAAATATGGGGTTACAGTGAGCATTGAGTGATTCATCGATGGTATATCCCGGAGAAGGGTGTTTTGGGTTAACCCTTCAGATGAAATGTAATCCTTGAGGGTAGGGAAGAATCGAGGAATTCACTGTAAGACACGTTTCTGTTCTCTTTGCAGGCCAACAACCCACTTTATAAAGAGGCCACATCCACCTTCACCAACATCACCTACCGGGGCACTGACTGACAAGCAGTCATCCTCAGTTCACTGTCAGGCCGTCCCAGAGTCGTGGACATCTCTGCTGTCGTGTTTACAGGGAATGATATCTGGGGGGCAGGACTGGGGGCGTGGAGTGGGGTGGGTTAGAAGAACGGCAGCATGTGGAGGTGTGGGTCTCTGTGTGTGTGTACGTGTGAGTGTGCTGTGTGTGGGGGAGTGTGTAATTTAAAACTTGTGGCGTGTCCCAGGTCAGTGGAGCTCCTCAGCCTCTGTCCACAGAGCGCCTCCCTCAGGGGTCTTCCTGCTTCACCTGAGGGTGACCCACGAAGCTGAGCAGGTATTCTTCATTACCTCAGTGAGAAGCCAACTTTCCTTTTCCCGCCATTTTTCCTGAAGAGAAGGGCAGGACTGAGCCTCTCATTCCAGAGGAAGGAGACCTGACTCTACCTTGAGTTTATGGTTCTTGGGTCTGACTCTCAGCAGCTCTGATAACAAATGCGGGGCTTTGCAGCCCTGTTGTGTCATCTGGACGTTTATCTCCTTTGCCTTCCCTCAGGCTGAAGGAGAAGTCAGAGGCAAGCTGAGCCGTCAGAGTTGCCTGTGTCTTTTGCTATCACCTCAGTGCAGTATGGTTCTCTCATAAGGGGAGCCCTTGCCAGCAATTCTGTTGGGAGTGAGGATGGTAGGGCCACTCAGGGGTCATGCATGGCCTGAATGAATGTGCCAGGGTCCCCCGGTTCATAATCATGGCCCTTCAGATTTGTCTCCTTGGCAGCTCCACCCCAGAAGTTCAATTGGAGGAAGTGTGTTCCCCGTAGGCCAGCATCACCTCTTTGCCCTCGACGGCCACACTCTCACTGCTGTAGACAGTTGCTACATCCTGGGAATTTCTTTCATGACTAAATGCTTTTCCTCCCAGGGAGAGTGCTGTGACTAGACCCAGAGATCCGGCCCCAGCCTTTAGACCCCCTGCCCCTTGTCCAAGGCACCTCCTGGCCCCCACCCCATCTGGTGCTTCTGTGTGCTGCATCCACCCATGGGGCTGATTGCACTTATCTACCTCGTGGCAGTCTTGTGAAGGAAGCAGTCCCATGGGTGTCCGAGTCTGCTGGGCCTATGTGCCGCTTTGGGAACGATGGGCCAGTTGTATCAGCACGTGTGGCCTGTTCTCCTGTGGGCTGGGCAACCTCGTTTTCACTCAGTCTTTAATCTGAGAGGCCACAAGTGCAATTTTATTTTATTTTTTCTCATCGGGTCTCCTGAAACGATGATGACGCTTGCTTAATCTAAAGGAACATATATAGAAACACACTTGCATTATATTTTGTAGTTTTATTTGATGAGGAAGGAGCATATTAAAAAACAAACAAACCCACAGACTTGGGCTGGATACAGACCCTCCCACTTGGCATCATTCATAGGAAGTTGCTGCCCAGTTGCTGGATCTGTAAGGGCACTCTCGTCCCGGGAGCCTGTGCGGATGGCCCCATGGGCAGGCTGGGCCGTTTCTGAGCAGGAGGGACACAAGTGGTCCTTTTGTCCTACCTGCAGCAGTTGCTCCCTTGGTGTTTACATTAGTCTAACATCAACAGCCACCCTCACCCCATTCATCAAGAAAGACCCAGTGGTCTGATGATCAGAAAATCTAAGTCCTGGCCTCAGTGTTGCAGCTAAGGAAGCTTTAACCTTAATTAAAGCAAGTCTCTCTTTCCTCTCCTTGGGGCTCAGTTTTCTAGTTTGAAAACTGATAGGTTTGGACCAGCCAGTCTGGAAGGTCTCTTTCAATATCGATATTCTGAGATGCTACGACTTACTGTGGCATCAAACACACATACAGTGCACATTCTGTGAGATGTTGCTCCTGCTCGTTTTCTTTTTTTAAGTTGGGAGATCTGAGAGACCAGCTTTGGCAAGAGCAGATGTCATTCCACATCACCTTTCTCAAAGAAAAAGCCTCATTCTGTCTTCTCTTAGAGCCCCTTCTCCAATGTTTGTTAGCAGTCACATCTCCTGATGTAGCACTTAAGCTCCACTTAGTTTATTATTTCTTAGTTCACTTTGCACACATTTGCATCCACATATAAGGATGAGGAATCCACTAAGAAGTAGCTGAAATGTGTGTTCTGTATTCGTGTGTTAACATTGAGAATAAGCCTCTGGAATTAGGAGTGGGGCGTGTGACTGAGCTTCTCTCACCCATGGATTACCCTTTACTGGAAGGGATGATCGTGCAGTAGAGGGGTAAATGCAGGGGGGGGGCGGGGCGAATCCAAGAAGTTTAGAGCCTAACTATACCTTTTGGCTACTGAGACAGGAGTCCATTAGAGCAGTGGTTGGACATTTTCTTTAGATATGATGGTTTATATGAAGAAACTATATAAAAGGAGGAAGAACATGTATTTAAAAGATAAAAAGAAATCAGTAGGAATCTTCTCTGAACTTCTAGAAGGAAGGCTTTAAAAAGCTGCCTGGGTGATTCAGTTGTTTAAATGTCTGACCTCAGCTCAGGTCATGAACTTGCATTTTGTGGGTTTGAGCCCCTCATTGGGCTCTGTGCTGACAGCTCAGAGCCTGGAGCCTGCTTTGGATTCTATGTGTCCATCTCTCTCTGTCCACCCCCACTCCCCCCGCTCTTTCTCTTTCAAAAATAAATAAAGATTAAAAAAATTTTTTGTTAAGACCAATAATGCAGGGAGAACCCATAGCCATGTTCACAAGATAGCAAATGGCAGTCAGTTTGGGCATCACATAGGGTGAACATCTAAATAGTATTTTGGTATCAGCACAGCCCAAAGAGGTTATTTGTGCTCAGCTTATCTGGAGAGAATTTATATTCAGTCTCAGGGTCTGTGGATAGTAATGGGAAGCTTGGAACGCTCCCGACAAGTTGTCACATAAGGAGTTGCTTCTTTATCTCTCAGATGTTCCTGGACCATCCATGATTTCAAGATCCTTCTCTTTGTTAGGTATTCCTGTTTGTATTGACTCAAGTGCCTTCCTGGCTTCCTAGCCATCCCCTCTGTTTGAATTGTGTGACAGTGAATTAAATGTGCTTTCCAAAAAGAATTGACTTCAGGCTGCCCGTTTCTTTCTGTGTTGTTATTTCTGTTTTCTTTGGGTGAAAAGAGTAAACGTCATCACCTCAAAAATGATTATTTTAGAACAAGCCTGTTTCCAAATGTAAAAAATGATGACCACCACGGGAACTGAAGTTTACTCCAGAACCCAGAGCTTTTCTTTAGACTTTCATAACATTTTCAAAATGAGTAGGTTATTGCTGTTCTAAGAGAGTTTTTTGTTTCTTAATTGGGGATTTTTTAGGAACTTGTGTAATCGCAATAGAACAGACTGTCCATTGAGCGTAGGTTTTGTTTGCAGGAGACATAAATCAGTACAATAAAGGCTTGATGGCAGATTATTGACAGGATCGTTTAAGTGCCCAGCTTTAAAGAAAAAATGCCCAACTTTTATTTAAGGCATTGGGTCCTAAAATATGGTTCGAGGATCAGCAGCCTTCGTATCACCTGGGAACTTATTAGGAATAAAAATGCACAGGGGCGCCTGGGTGGCTCAGTCGGTTGAGTGTCTGACTTCTGCTCAGGTCATGATCTCACAGTTTGTGGGTTTGAGCCCTGCGTCAAGCTCTGTGCTGACCACTAGCTCAGAGCCTGGAGCCTGCTTCCGATTCTGTGTCTCTTTCTCTCTCCCCCTCTCCTGTTCATGCTCTGTCTCTCAAAAATAAATAAAATGTAAAAAGAAAACTTTTTTATTAGAAAAAAAAAGGAATAAAAATACACAGGCCACTTTCCCAGGGCTACTAATTCAGAAAATCTGGGAGTGGGGCCTGGTGTTCTGTTTCAGTAGCCCTCCTGGTGGTTCTGCGGCTTACTCAAGTTTGAGAACCACTTACATGAGAAGTCATGTACCTATTCTGGCTTTTTTTTTTTTTTAATCCTTCTGGCTTATTAAGTTTGCAGTGAAGTCATCTCAGTTACTAAACGATTACGAATATTGCTTGGCCGGTATATTAAGAAAACCAAATATCTACCCACACAAAATGAAAATCTACTTTTGATCCATTTTCCAAGTTAAGTGATCAAAGGCTTCTGAGGTTCCCTCATAGCCACAAATTCCCATGGAAAACTAAAAGAAGTACTAGATCTAAATCCCAGGGAAAGAAACCCAACTAACAGGATACTTGGCAGGCATCTCAGAAAACCTTTTATTCACAGAAGAATATCGAAATTATTAGCATTACCATGCTATGGGAGAAGAATCTAGAATTTGCAACTTCACTATTTTGCCATTTAAAATGTTTTGAACATTAACAGTGTGGGGTTGAAGTACTTTACAAAACACTCCATCTTTGCCTCTGAGTCTTACATTCCTTAAATAACGTGCACTTTAAAAAAACATTACAGTGCATGACATCATAAAAGGGTTATGTGAACACACACTGAGTCCTTTTATGGTGAAATTTTGTAGGTACACTGTGTTTTATTTACTTCATGGTAACTGATGACTAAACATCTGATGGAAATGGAGGACTATGTGAAAATGAAATGAAAAGCTACATATCAAATCATATCTGTAATCCCCTTTCTCTTGGCCTCTGTAGTCTGAATTCTATAGTAAAAGCCATATAATGACCACTGGGATCAATTACAAGCAAGTTGTCTTGGAATTACATTATGTTCATTTTTCACACCGATGTGAGGACATGCTGTGCAAAAAACCATCTAATGCTCATTGAAAATAATTTCTATTTGGTTTTGTAACATATTTCTTGAAACATCTACTTCTAATATTTTTTTGTTTGACTAAAGCACACAGGTGGTTTTAAATGCTCGTGATTAGGGTTATCTATTTGTTAAATAAAATTTTAAGGGGTGCCTGGGTGGCCCAGTCGGTTAAGTGTCTGACTCTTGGTTTTGGCTTAGGTCATGATCTCACAGTTTATGTGTTTGAGCCCCACATGGGGCTCCATGCTGATGGTGCAGAGCCTGCTTGGGATTCTCTCTTTCTGCCCCACCCCTGCTCACTCTCTCTCTCTTTCTCAAAAATAAATAAACTTAATTTTTCCTTAAATCTACTTGAGACTACCCAAGAATGGTTTGCAAGTGAAAAGAAAATTCTAGGTCAGGAGCATGATTGTGTTCCTTGTGATTGCTGCCATAGTGATGTCTCTCCAAACTTTTGCACAGAGAAGACATTTTCTGTCAGCTGTGCATTTTCTGGCAACACACTGGAGAATGCTCATAGAAGTGTTTAGAAAGCAACATTTAGAGAATTTAACAGCCTTCAGGCAAAATCTCCACAGTAAATTGTTCTTTATCAGTGTCCCTGAAAAGAACTTTGTAAGAAAAAAAAATTTCACAATTCATTGTTTTTTCTATTAGTTGGGGTTCCTGTGACTCATAAAATTGGCATAATTCTTTGGAGAGATCAGAGTGCTGAGTGTGTAAATACCATTCAGTGGCCAATGGAGACACTTTGTTAAGAAAAAGGAAAAATGTGGGGGGCAGGGTGGCTCAGTCGGTTAAGCCTCTGACTTCGGTTCAGTTCATGAACTCGCGTTTCGTTAGTTTGAGCCCTGCATCAGGCTCTGTGCTGACAGCTCAGAGCCTGGAGCCTTGCTTCAGATTCTATGTCTCCTCTGTCTGTTCCTTTCCTGCTCACACTCTCTCTCTCTCTCAAAAACAAACAAACAAACAAACAAAAAAGGAAAAATGTTAATGAATATATGCTAAACTTTGCTTTTGCTGAGCCTTATAATCCCTCACTGTGACAGAGGTTGCTAATTGTGTCCCCATATCTGTTTTTCCCTTCTCACATAATGTTAGAACTCCTAATTTCCAGTTGGACACATGGCTGCCTGGAATATGGACTATGTTTCCTAGCCTCTCTTGCAGCTGGGTATCCCATGTCCCATCTCAGAGATGTAAATGGAAGAGGTACACTTCAGTGTGGGCCACTTAAAGGAGGAAGCATGCCTTTCCTCTCCCCTTCCTTCTTCAGGTAGGCTGGAATGTGGAGATAATAGAATTTAAGCAGACATCACAGATCAAGATGGGACCTGAGAGACTGTAGTAGTTACCTATTGCTGCATAACAAATTACCCCACAATTTAGCAGCTTAAAACAACAAATACTATCTTGCAGTTTTTGTGGCATATCAGCTGGCTTCTCCCCAAGTGAGTAAACCAGGAGAGAGCCAGGAGGAAGCTGCAATATCTCTTATGACTTAGTTTTGTGGGTTTTTTTTTTCTTTTTGACAGAGAAAGACAGCTCGAGCAGGGGAGGGTCAGAGAGAGAGGGAGACACAGAATCTGAAGCAGGCTCCAGGGTCCGAGCTGTCAGCACAGAGTCCGACGCAGGGCCCAAACCCACAAACCGTGAGATCATGACCTGAGCTGAAGCCGGGCGCTCAATCGACTGAGCCACCCAGGCGCCCCTTATGACTTAGTTTTGTACGTGTCACATCAG
Organism: Suricata suricatta; assembly: GCF_006229205.1. Taxonomy (NCBI): domain Eukaryota; kingdom Metazoa; phylum Chordata; class Mammalia; order Carnivora; family Herpestidae; genus Suricata; species Suricata suricatta. Next base: position 42,445,127 of record NC_043716.1, read on the forward strand.
CTCTTCTGCCATACTCTATTCATTGTAAGTAGCGGGCTACAACCAGTCCACATTCAGGAAGCGTGTACTAGATGCCCTTGTGGTAGATAAAATCATTGCCCTGCTCACCCCCCCTCCCAAAGACACCCATGTTCCAGTCCTCAGAACCAGCGAATATGTTACCTTACATGGAGTAAAGGATTTTGCTGATGCAATTAAAGGCCGAAACAGGAAAATTTCATGGATTATCTGGATAGCCTTAATACATTCTAAGTGTTTTTATAAGAGGGTCAGAGTGAGAATAGTAAATGTAATGATGGAAACAGGTCAGTGTGAGGTAGCCATGAGTCAAGGGATGCAGAAGCCTCTAGAAGCGGAAAAAGGTAAGAAACATTTTCCTTTAGAGCCTCTAGAAATGCAGCCTTTGATTTTAGCCCTTATGGCCAACTTTGGACTTGTAACCTCCAGAAATGAAATAAATTGTATAAGCCACTAAATTTGTAGTGATTTGTTACAGTAATAAGAAACTAATACACCAAGAATTTGTGGACATATTTTAAAACTGCCACGTCCACCCTCTGGTCACAAATTTTTTTACAGCCCCCTCACTTCCAACATGTGCTCACCCTTCCCAAGACCCCAGGTCTTATCTGACTAGAGCATTCACTCAGAGTCCAGAGTCTTGTCCTCTAAATAGGTCCTGGGGCGGATGAGTCTTTGTGGATATAGTTCCTTACATTCAGCCACTTGGGGATAGTACCTCTTAATCTGAAGTCCTGTGAACTAAAGGAAAAAGCTATATGCTCTCTTCCTGCAACAACCAATGTAAAATGATGGAATGGATAGGGTAACTGCTACATTCCTGTCCCAACAGGTAGAAACAGGTGGTTTGCAGAAGCCCCTGGTCCATGGCAATTCTGAAAGTCACTTGGGTACAGGCTGGCAGTTCCAAACGAAAGGCCTGGGAATAATTCTCCATGGATTTTGGTTCTATCTTCTAGGCTTTTGGTTTTACCCTCTAAACCATCTTTTTTTCCCTTAAAGGGAGCATATATTCACATCAAAATAGTTTTCTGGGCCTGCTTCCTGCTTATAGAACTTGAAGGTCCAAAGGCCTCTTTTCCTTTTCATGCTTTGACTCCTTCAGCCCAAGCTGGTGGTGTTTCTGACAATTATAATACACTAAAAAAAATTACGAATCTCTGGCAAATCTTACTGGGTTTCAGTCCATAAGATAAAAGCCCTACCCATAAATATCTTTGAGCTAAGTCTTTACGTTGGGCTTCTGCAGAAGAACAAAAGCCTGAAGCTTCTTAGAAGCCATATTTTTTGAGTGAGGGGATCCAAGAAGCATAACCCTAAAAATCTTTAGAGTCTTTTGCCTGTGATAGCTCCCTTAAGCCACCACTGGAATAAACGCCAGTAGAGTAGTAAAATAGAAGACTGTGTCCTTGCAACTATGGTTAGCAATATTCACCCTTGAGTGACTATCTCTGAACCTCTCCACTGTGAGAAATAAAATTCTGTCTTGCTTAGGTCACTTATTCAGGGATTTTCTGTTAGGTAAAAGAATCTAAACCTAACTACTATACTCTTGGTGCTATTTGGGGACGGTCTGTGAAACTAATACGGTTTCATCTATAGATGAAACTAACTCATCAATAGATTCAGTATCAACAAACTACACAAGTGCTCAAGACTTGTGAAGCATCCACAACCTGGTGATCAGCACACAGACTGAAACCATTATAATCTGTTCAAGTGAGAAGTTGATGCTTAATGAATAGATGGAAAATGGGCTGAGCCCAGTTACAGGTGACTGTAAACAGTGTGTGTGGGTAGGTGGAGAAGTAGGGATTGGAGGGTGGTGTGTTTCCAAAGCTAAAAGACATGGTCTCAGCACTCATTACTTACAGACGACTGAAGGAGATAAACCACATACATGTAAAGTACTAAAGAATGCCTACACATTAGGATTTAACATAAATGGGCACAAGTATCTCTCAAGGAATGAACATTTTAACATTTATTGAGCACTGCATATACATTTTTGAATTATCACAATCCTGAACGAATGAGAAAATTGAGGCTTAGAGAGCTTAGTTTGCCCCACTGCATACAGTAAATAATTAGGATAATTGACCCAATAATTGAATTTAGATAGTTCCGCCCCTAAAGACCACGCTGCTCATCACAGTGTTAACAACGGAGAGCTCAGGTTGGCCCAATTAATGTGAATAAATTTAGCTTTATGAAACTTTACCTTTATACTTCAAATTATGGGCTTTGGGGGGGGATATTTGCCAAATGCTCTCCGCTCGACAGATCATTTACAACTGTACTGTGGCAAAAACCTTAAAAATGATTAATTTCACTGACTTGGATCCGTACAACGTTTTAGTGACATGATAATTGGGGAAAGCCATGAAAAATCGCTCTTTTACCATTATCATTTCATCTGCAGGATGCGCGCGCGCGCGCACACACACACACACACACACACACACACACACACGAAACTGTTCTTCAAAGAAAAACAAAGCACCACTTCGCAAAGTAAGGGTTAGTCCTCTGAAGGGCAGCCTGGAACAGACTTCAGCAGTCAGGACAAGGAGCGTTGCGCTGCCGTTTGTTACAGAGCAGTAGAAACCAAGAGGGATGGAATGTTTAGAAGAGAAGGCAGGAAGTATTCCAAGGGTGGATACAAGAGAAACCCGAAAAGTGGTCAGACAGACTAGGGCGGGACATTGCACTAGGAAAGAACAGAGCAGCAGGAAGGGTAGGGAGTGCAGGATGGAGGGCGAAACCCAGGTGGAAGGAACGCCGTCACTGGCGTGCAGGCGGTCGATCCGGGCCGGGTGAGGTCACAGGCCCTTGTGATGTGGGGTGGGGCAGCGGGGCCGCAGCGCTGTCCAGTCGGCGCGGAAGCGACGGCGAGCAAAGGCGGTCCCCGCTGCCCGGGAGCCCTGGCGCGGTGCCGGTGGCGGCGACGGCGTCCGCAGCGAGAGGGGCCGCCCGAATCCCGCACGCTACCACGGCAGGCTGTTCGGTGGGCGGAGCGTCGGCCTCGGTCAGGTGACCTGGGGGCGGGGCCTCGCCGCGTGGGATCCTGGGAAGGTCACGCAGCGAGAGCGCCGGCCCAAGCGGGGAGCTGAGGGGTCTGGTGCTAGGACCTTCCGATCCCGTAGGATTAGGGCTTCGGCCCGTGAGGCGGCAGGAAGGGGAGACCCTTGGGAGCCCGAGGGGGTCCACGATGGGACCGCTTCCCAAGGGACAGAAGTGGAGAGGCGAGGCTTGTTGAGAAGAGAAGGAAAAGCCGCTGGGGCCGAGGGACGAGAGTGCAACACGGTGTGCGAGAGACAAATTAGAACAATTATGGAGATGACGAAGGTTCCAGAAGGGGCAGCGATGTGACTGGGCAGGCCCGACACTAAAGAGGCAGAGGGGTGATGGGGCTGGATCCAGTGGTGTCTCAGAAATGGTGGTGGTTCTAGAAGGGTGGATGGAGGTCGTTGTGGTTGGGAAGCTTCCCTGCTTCTTGAGCAAACCCTTCACCCTGTAGTAGAGAAGTTTAACGTGTTTGCAGGTCTATCATTTCTTCCCCAGAGGTCTAAACGAGCAGGGCCTGCTGGAATGTTCCACAGCACAGGCTCTTCCATGAAGTGGAAGTTCACTCAGTATGAGTAGTTTGGTAGTGGGGCCGGTTATGTGTGAACGTTAAAGGTAAAAGCTACAGTGAAGAAGTGTATGCAGTTGCTGTTAACGGACGTTTGCGGTTAGCGCAGCAAGGCGAGTGCGGCTAGTGAGCGAGTGAGGGGGCGGCTTGTGAGGGAAGCCAAATGGAAGGAAAGAGCTTTAGAAAGGACTTTGCAGAAGGGTGTCACCCTTGGGAGATGAGACGGAAGCAGCTGGTTAGTGGAGGTGGTGGTAACTCACCAAGTGAGAAAGTACCGTTGTGGAAGCGCAAGGTCAACATCAGAGCACTCAAAACAAAATGGATTCTCCGTGTTTAGGCCTAGCTGTGCCTCTTGGTTTACCAAGAAAGCAGTGTAAATTTAGTGAAACTGTCCCTGGATTTGGGAATCAGAGACCTGAATTTTGCTACTATTTTGTTTACCTTGTGTGAACAAATCACAATCTTTCTGTGTCTCAGCTACCTTATATATAATTAAGGTATTAGACCAAAAAGATTTCTTTTGTTGTTGTTGCTTGTTTATTTTTGAGAGAGAAAGAGAGACAGTACAGTGGGGCAGGGGCAGAGAGAGAATCTGAAGCAGCCTCCAGGCTCTTAATTGTCAACAGAACCTGATGCCCGGCTCCAACCCACGGACCTGACCATAAGATCATGAGCGGAGCTGAAGTCAGAAGCTTAACTGACTGAGCCCGAGTCATCCCTGACCAGAAAGATATCTAAAATCATTCTAGCTCTTTTGTGGATTCTATGATTTCATGAACAATAAGCAATCCTCCCCAACTCCATTTACTCATTTTAAAGTTTGTTTATGTAAATTTCAATATAGTTAACATAAAGTGTTAGTTTTAGGGTACAGTATTCAACGATGGTATACATTATTCACTGCTCATCATAAGTGTACTGTTAATCCCTTCACCTATTTGGCCCATTCCCCCACCCACCTCCCTCTTGTAACCATTAGTTTATATTCTATAAAGAGTCTGTTTCTTGATTTGTCTCTTTTACCCCCTTTGTTTCTTAGATTCTACATCAGTGAAATCATGTGGTATCTGTTTTCTTTTGACTCATTTCACTTATCATTATACCCTCTAGTTCCATCTATGCTGTTGCAAATGGCAAGATTATTCGTTCTTTTTTATGGCTGAGTAATATTTCAGTGTGTGTGTGTGTGTGTGTGTGTGTGTGTGTGTATCACCTTTTTATCCATCCATCAGTGGATAGATGGACTGCTAATACTTGGGCTGCCTCCCAAATTTGGCTATTGTAGATAATGCTGCTGTAAACATAGGGGTGTATATATCTTAAAATTTTTTTTTAATGTTTATTTATTTTTGAGAGAGAGAGACAGAGTGTGAACAGGGGAGGGGCAGAGAGAAAGGGAGACACAGAATCTGAAGTAGGTTCCAGGCTCTGAGCTGTCAGCACAGAGCCTAATGTGGGACTTGAACCCACAAACCACAAGAGCATGACCTGAGCCAAAGTTGGTTGCTTAACTAAGCCACCCAGGTGCACCCCAAAATCTTTTTGAATTCGTGTTTTTGTATGATTTGGGTAAATATCCAATAGTATGGTACTGGATCATAGAGTAATTATGTTTTTAACCTTTTGAGGAACCTCTGTACTGTTTTCCACAGTGGCTGTACCAGCTTGCATTCCCACTACCAGTGCACAAGGATTCCTTTTTCTCTATATGCTCACCAACATTAGTTTCTTGTGTGTTTGAATTTACCCATTCTGACAGGTGTGAGGTGATATCTCGTGCTTTTGATTTGTATTTCCTTGTGATGAGTGATGTTGAGCATCTTTTCATGTCTGTTTGCCATCTGTATGCCTTCCTCTCTAATTTTAACATATCTGTTAAATGATAAAATTTTGAAAATTCTATACTCTACCAAGGAATGGAAAACCCTTTAGTAATATGATAGCTTGATCTACATAGGGACTGAGTCAGTCATGATACTTTAAACAATACTTGTGATGGCATCAGACGGTTTTGAATTTCCTCACTTCTTTTTGGTAGTCTTCGATGAATCAGATAGTGACCGCCAAGACTTAAGGGAAAATGAGAAAAGACAGTGTGTATCTGGGAGTGTGGTGGGCAGAACACAGGTACGGCTGGTGGTGGCTGTTTTCTCTGTCACTCTCCTAGTACCGCTGGGACCAGAGGGTGAGTAGATGACTTCTTCTTGATCCTCATAGGTGCTTCTAGACATTTCTTCATTCCATTCTCAAAATGCTTAGTTTTGCATCTCACATTATCAGATTATGCCACCCACTACCACTCCTTGTTGCTTTAGTTAAATTTCAGCCCCTGGCTTTCTGCTGCTCTAACTCTACTCCTGTCATGATTCTTGTGATTTTAGCAGTCATGTAGATGATCCTTCCAGTACTCTGATCTCTCAGTTCCTGTCTTCCTACAATTATTTAACCTTTCCTCAGTCACTTGTTCCCTTTTTTACATTCTCAATCTTGTATTACCAATAATTGCAACCCCGTTGTCTTAGTAGTCCCCCCCCCTTTATTCTCATTAGTACCCCTTTAGTTTGATTTCCATGGTTTCAGTTACCCATGGTCAACTGTGGTTCAGCAGATGTTCTTCCTGACCTATCATCAGGTCAGGAGTAGCCTAACACTATGTCACAATGCTTGTGTCATTCATCTTACTTCATTGCATCACATAGGCCTTTTATCATCTCACATCATCACAAGAAGTGTGAGTACAGTACAATAAGATATTTTGAGAGAGTCCTCATTCACATAACTTTTACTATAGCATATTGTTATAGTTAAAAAAATTTTTTTTTATGTTTCATTTTTGAGAGAGAGATCTCGAGTGGGAGAAGGGCAGAGAGAGGGGGAGACACAGAATTAGAAGGAGGTTCCGGGCTCTGAGCTATCAGCACAGAGTCCAGTATGGGGCTCGAACTCCCGAGCTGTGAGATCATGACCTGAGCTGAAGTCAGACGCTTAACCGACTGAGCCACCCGTGTGCCCCTTTTATAATTTATTATTAATTGTTAATTTCTTACTGTGCCTCATTTCGAAATGAAAGTTTATCATAGGTATGTGTGTTTGGGTAAAAACAATACATACTGGGTTTGGTACTCTATAGTTTCAGGCTTCTACTGGGGGTCTTGGAACAGATCCCCATGTATAAGGTGGGGAATACTGTGTATCCCACTCTCCAGCCGTCACATTCCTGTCTTTCAAGCTCACTGTGACTCTGATAATCCTTGGACCCCACCAGGATCTTCAATCTAAATTTTTTTTTTTAATGTTACTCACCCTCCCTCATACTTATTTCCCAGCCTCCTATTCAGTTCGTTACATGGTCAATAATTAAAACCACTCCCTTGCATTTCCCTCCAGTTCCCTTATCACATTTTCAGTTCATTTTACTTTCTTGGCTAAATCATAATCCTAGATTAAATCTAGATCTCTGATTTAGTGCCGGCATTTCTGCATTGAACAGAGCTAGAGGGAAAAAAAAACACAACCATGCTTCCTGGTTTTCACTTTAAATTCATGATCCCTTCCTCAAGGGGCCCTTGATGCTGCCAGGTTGCCCTTGAGCTATTAATTCTTTCATTCTCCTAGATGAGTGTTTTACAACAACACCTTTGTCCTGAAACCTCTGGGATCTCCTCTCACATCCTTATTCTCTTTTGATTATGTTGCTTTCTGTTTCACTAAGAAAACTAGAGCAATCAGGGGCAGCTGGCTGGCTCAGTTGGTGGAGCATGTAACTCTTGATGTAAGGGTTGTGGGTTCAAGTCCCACACTGGGTGTGGAGCATACTTAAAATAAAAGTTAAATATGTATATGTATACATATATATCATATATATGTAAAGAAATATAATCTATAATAAAAGAAATATATATATAGCAAAAGAAAACGAAAGCAATCACATGATTTCCACAATCCTCCACAACCACATCTACTTACTTGGTCTTTATGTCGTTAATCCCAGTTACTCTGCCATGTTTCCTATTACTTAGGAATAGTTAGTACTTGCTAATTAGATAATAGAATTACTTAGTATATTCTTAGCTAAGGACAGACCCTGCCATTGTACCCTAAATCTCCTCTCCTTTATTCTACTTGAGAATATTGTTTTAATAACTCTCCCCTCTTATGTGATCAATTTTTGCTCTTCTACTAGATTATTCTTACCAGCAAATGAACATGCCTTTATTTTCCCTCATCTTAAACCCTCATAACCCCTTTGCCCCTCAGCTACTACCTCGTTTCTTTTCCCCTTGATAGCATACTTTTTGAAAGAGTCCTCTCTTCTGTCTCAATTTTCTTTCCTCCATTCTCTCTTGAACTCACTCCAAGGACATTATTTCCTTACCTTACTACCCAAATGGTTCCTCTTAGGGTCGTTGGTGTCCTCCAACGGAAACGATTAGGTGGGAAAACCTAATCAGCCATTCACTATTCCTCGTACTTCACCTACTGGCAGTGTTTGTCACAGCTGGTTACTCATTCTTCTTTTTTTGAAATTTATTTTGAGAGACAGAAAGAGGAAGAAGGGGAGGGGCAGAGAGAGAGGGAAAGAGAGAATCCTAAGTAGGCTCTGCACTGTCAATGCCGAGCTGGATGAGGGGCTTGACCTCATAAACCTTTGATATCATGACCTGAGCCAAAATCAAGAGTTAGATCCTTAACCAACTGAGCCACCCAGGCACCCTGATGCTCATTCTTCTTTTGAAGTACTTTTTTTCACTTGGCTTTTAGGAATCTAGACCCACCTGATTTTCCTCCTTGTAACAACTAGAGTGATCTTTTCAGAAAGGATTTTACATCATATCATTTCTCTCCTCAAAACACTCTCATGGCTTCCCATCTCAGAGCATAATCCTGAGCTTATACAATGATTTAGGGGCCCTCTCTGGCCCCCCCTCCCTTGACCCCTCTGATCCCCCTTTCTCCTTCTTTTACTTTGCTTTTCCTGCTTCAGCTTTATGGGCCTTCCCACTATTCCTTGAACAATGAAGCTCCTTCTTACTTCTGAGCCTATGTACTTGCTTTTCTCTGGCTGAAATGCTTTTCCCCTGAGATTCATTGGCTTCCTACTTTCATTCCTTCAGATCTGTATGCCCAAGTCTCCCTCTCAGTAAGGTCTTTCTTGGCTACCCTGTCTGTTCCCTGCTTCTCTTCCCCAACACCGTACTCTGTATTCCTCTCCCCTACTTTACACATTTCCCCCCATTAGTCCTTATCACAGATAACATATTTTACTTATTTACCTATTTTATTGTTTCTCCTCAATTAGAATGTAAGCTCCATGAGGAGCAGGATTTATTTTTTCCTGTTTTTTTCACTGCTGTATCCCCAGAGCCTAGAGGAGAGTCTAGTACATAGTAAGCATGCAGTTTATATGTGTTGAATTCATGAATGGAGAGATGAATTGGTAGATTGGAGAAGAGGGATACATTTGTTTCGGTTTGTCCTTACAAGTTCATATATGTGTCAAAGGATTGAAATTGTTGAGAATTCTTTTGTCAGATTTCTGGAAGAGACTTCCTACTCCTATTTTTTCTCTGAGCTTGGAGAGGGTTATGTAGTATTTGATTCATCCAACAGAGTAAAACCAGACACCTTTTTGGTAGGTCAAAAAATTATGAAACAATTCTTCCTTTCACAGTTTACTTAAATAAAGCTGACTGTGCTTAATTAAGTACTTCAATAACTTAAGAAGCTCTTGGTGAATAAATTCTATAGGGAGGAAATGCCTTCCTTCCTTCCTTAGCCCCTCTCTTTCTTTCTCCCTCCCTTCTTTCCTTCCTCTGTTTTATACATACAGCATTTTGCTTGTTTTTGTGAGAAATAATTCAAAGAATAATAAGATGCCAATCCATTCCTTTCAGTCCACCCATGAAATTTAGGTTATAGTTGATATAGGAGATGTGTATGTGATAAATAAAAATATAAGGCAAATGATTAATGCCAGTTGAATAGTGAAGACAGTAACAATGATGAAGACCATACTATACCAAGTAGTTTCGAGGTAAAGACTGAACTCATTAAAGAAGATCTAGAAGAGGTTACACAGAGTGGGCTGCTGGGGGAAACCTGCATAGCCATCTAATGTCTTCTGAGATGGGTATTTGTCACATGGTTTCATTTTATTTTTAACATGTTCTGAGTTCCAGGAATGTTGGTTGGTCATATCATATTCAACAGTAATTAGTATAACATTACAGAAATAAATGATTTAAAAATATTAATACTTATAGTTAATCTTCATGACATGAAAATGACACTGATTAGGGTGCCTAGGTGGCTCAGTCGGTTGAGCATCCGGCTTCGGCTCAGGTCATGATCTCGCGGTTTGTGGGTTCAGGCCCCTCATCAGGCTCTGTGCTGATAGATAGCTCAGAGCCTGGGGGCCTGTCTTCAGATTCTGTGTCTCCCCCTCTTTCTGACCCTCCCCTGCTCATGCTGTCTCTCTCTCTTTCAAAAATAAATAAAACATTAAAAAAATAAATAAAAATGAAACTGATAATTGTAACAATGTACTATAACTAGCCATGTAATAAATAGCACATCCAGTGTAACTCATATGTGAGTAAAAACTGAAAATGTGGGGAATTTATAAAATTTTTTGGTATGTGATGTGGAAATCTTTGGTCTAAAACAGACTAAGGCAAGCATCTTTTGTTTGCAATAGTATTTTTTCAAGAGGCAGTGTTACAGGATGCTGAAGACCGTGGGCTCTTGAGTTAGGCTGCCTGAACTTCAAATTTTGACTCCTCTGTTTGTTGGCTGTGTAATCTTGGACAACTTGATCTGAGTCTTTATTTTCCTCATTGGTAAAATAAAGATAATGATAATTTCTTAATAGATACCTAAAATAATTTATGTTAAAGTGTTTATCGTAATGACTAGTATATAGTAAGTATTTAATAACATTGGTAATTGCTGCCATGTTAGTAGTTCTGTTTCCCTGGGTTTATTTGAATAAATAAATATAACTGGATTTATCTGCTTTTTATGTCATTTGTTTTGTGTTTCTCTACCTCTTATACTACAGAAAGTAAATTTAAGGGGCTGGATGATCTTCTGTGAATTATAACTGCTTTTTCTAGCCTTTGTACACATGTATGGCTTGGGGAATATCTATTTGGTATTATACTGTGTTACATTACAGGAATAACTTCAGGTGGGTAAATATAATTACTTAAGTCTCTTAAACAGGCATATTATTTTTTCTTAACTTTTTTTTTTGGCAGGAAATCCATTTGTGCTCATTCATACTTGTTCATCAAGGCCTTTGAATCCTCAAGGGCAGAATTTACCTCTAAACTGAAAAATGGAAACTAAAGTACCTTTATTCTGCCAGGTATTTTTTCAAAACAGTTTCTAAAGTCTCCTTTTTTTAAAAAAAATTAGTTTACATTAAAAAATAGTTTATATGATCTCATATCCATAATCTGTAAGCAGATTCATAAGGAAATATAGTTACAGGATCCTTTAATAACTAAGGTGGCTTTTTGAGGTCTTTTAGTGGGCATTTATTGAACTTCATTCCAGCAACCTGTGTAGTATCAAGAGGTCCACGGTGTAGGGTGAGAATATTTGGGAGGGTAGGGACAGGGATAGTTTTTCAGGAGAATAAAGGATTGTACAATAAAGATTGTAGATAATATAATTAGTGATGTGGGAGTCTAACCAGAAGATAGTATAAATGATACCACGTTTCTCTAGCCTTCCAACCTGTGACTCAGGGGATGTTCTTATCCATTGGCCAGTATGTGTCAAACAAAAAACAAACCTGGACTTAGTAAGGAGAGACTTTATCCAAAAGGATTATTGCAAGGGAGGAAAAGGACTACTCATTGAAATAGCAGGAGCGGGAAGAAGGCTGTGACCATAAGATGTGCAAGCATCTCAAGGGCTGGGCAAAAATGACTTCTCTTTTATGGAGAGGAGTCAACAAGGCTAAGAAGAACTGGATATGGGGAAGTGGGATGAAAGAGTGGCATGATGAGACAAACAGATCAGAGACTATTTTAGGGGCCTGGAGGAAGGAGAAAAGCTTAACCAAAGTTTGGCTAATGAGCATTTTGTTCTGATTAATCAGTGGGGTTAAAACAGTTTAGCTAATCACTCATGAAGCAAAGAAAAGGAATTTTGAAGGTGTTTGGCCTTGTCATAGGTAAACAAAGGGGCATCTGTGAGTTTTATCTACAGCATATGGGGAAGGGTGATTCCTTGCAGCAAGCTATTTTCCAGAACACAAAAGGGTGAAGGGATTTCTTTAATCTCCACTATTTTCTGGGAGCACAAGGCTCAGGTAAAATTCAATATTGTCAACTGAAAGTCTTAACCTTTTAAATTTATGCTTTTAATGAGTCTGGTGCCACCACATAAGACATGTATCTATACTGTAATCCAAAAGAATTAAAAAATTTTTTAACATTTATTTATTTATTTTAAGAGAGCACATGCACACTAGAGAACATGAATGGGGGAGAGGAAGAGAGAAGTAGAGAGAGAATCTCAAGCAGGCTCTGTGCTGTCATTGGAGTGCGTGATGTGGGCTTGGATCTCACGAACTGTGAGAAAGTGACCTGAGCTGAAATCCAAAGTTAGGGGCACCTAGACGGCTCAGTCGGTTAAGTGTTTAACTTTGGCTCAGATCATGATCTCATGGTTCCTGAGTTTAAGCCCCGTGATGACAGCCCCTGAACTGTCAACACAGAGCCTGGAACCTGCTTCAGATTCTGTGTCTCCCTCTCTCTTTGCTTCTCTCCCACTCACCTCTGTCTATTTTTCTCTCAAAAATAAATTTTAAAAGAATTAAAAACAAAAGTTAGATGCTTACCCAACTGAGCCACCTAGGCACACCCTAAAAAAACAATTTCAAGGCTTCTTGCTAAGTACCAAGATGTGTGATATGTATATTAACCTGTTCATCTTTTTATACTTAATACTTTGTTGATTGTGCCCTCATAAGCTGATTTGGAAGATGAAAAGTTAAAATGATTAAAAGTATTAATAGATCATACCAGTTAGTCTTCCTTAGGCTATAGAGTTTATGTCATCCAGATGGTTCACCTTTAACCACAGGATTTCAAAGATTATTTTCTTCCTTTTCTGTATCATCAAAGTTTCTGTTCACTATTTGACTGCTTTTGTTCATCTGGTCTTTGATAACTGGGTTTTGTACCTCTCTCTCTTTTTAGATTTTCCTCCTCTGATTTTTCTGGTTTCTATTTTGAGTCATTTTTTTCAACATCTCTAGGAAACTTTTCATCATTCCTAATAAATACCTCATTTGGGCAGTAAATCAGATTGCCTTTTTGAAGCAAGTTGTTGAAGGTGTGCCTCTGTGGTAAAAGGAATGTATACCGACTGTGAAAGTCACTGAAATAGTTCCCTTAATTTTCATTTTGTGTAGAAACAGAGATTCTCTACACTCCCTTAGTTATCTGCTTTATAAGTTGCCTTTATAATTTGTTCAGCTAGATGCAGTCCAGTTGTTTAAAGCAAGCAGCCACATTTTTGTAAAGTTTATTTATTTATTTTTGAGAGAGAGGGAGAGAGTATGAGCAGGGGAGAGGCAGAGAGAGAGAGAGAGAGGGAGAGACAGAATCCCAAGCAGGCTCCGGACGGTCAGCCTGGAGCCTGATGCGGGGCTCGATCATGAACTGTGAGATCATGTCCTAAACTGAAACCAAAAGTTGGATGCTTAGCCCACCGAGCCACCCAGATGACTTGCAAACAGCCACATTTCAAAAGAGTATATTTCTAACTTCATTCCTCTTTTTCTAAACATGTTCATTGCTCCTAGGGTCTACTTCCTTTATTGGAGGAGGAGGTGTCTATTTGGAAGCAATATAGGTGCTTTTTTTTTTTCTTTCAACAGACTTTATTTTTTAGAGCAGTTTTAGATTCACAGCAAAATATGGGGAGTTCCCATATAACCCCTCCCTCTATATATGTAGATACCTGACATATCTTTATCACCCAAGGTCCATACTTTACATTGGGATTGACTCAGTATTGTAAATTCTTTGAGTTATTGTAAATTCTTTGAGTTTGGACACATGTATAATGACATGTGGCCATTATTATAATATATAGAATAGTTTCACTGCCCTCTATATCTTCTGTGCTCTGCTTATTCATCTTCCCCTCCCCCACCAGCTACCACTGGTCTTTGTAGTCTCCATAGCTTCACCTACTCAGAATGTTGTATAGTTGGAATCATATAGTATGTAGCCTTTGCAGATGGTCTTCTTTCACTTAGTGAAATGTATTTAAGTTTCCTCCATGTCTTTTCATGGCTTGACAGTTCCTTTTTCTTTTAGCGCCAGATAGTATTCCATTTTCTAGATGTACCACAGTTCATTTACCCATTTGTCTACTGAAGGGCACTGTTTTTTCTCCCAAGTTTTGGCAATTCTGAATAAAACTTTTATAAACATCTGTGTGCAGGTTTTTGTGTGGATATATGTTCCCAACTCCTTTGGTAAGTACCAATAAGGTGTTATTGCTACAAAAGTATGTTTAGTTTTATAAGAAACCACCAAACTGTCTTTCCAAGTGGTTGTACCATTTTGCATTCCCACCAGCAATGAATGAGAGTTCATCTTGCTCCACATCCTTGTCAGCATTTGATTTTGTCAGTATTTTGGTTTTTGGCCATGGTAATAGATGGGTAGTGGTATCTTGATGTTTTAACTTGCAATTCCCTAATGACATGGTGTTGAACATCTTTTCCTGTGCTTGTTTGCCATCTGTACATCTTCTTTGGTAAGATGTCTGTTAAGATCTTTGCCCATTTTTAAGTTGGGTTGTGCTTTTTTTAAATTAAGAGTTCTTTGTGTATTTTTTTTGAATATACAAAATAACAATACTTTGAGTCCAGCCCATGTTCAGATATGTCTTTTCTAAATATTTACCCTCATTCTGTGGCTTGTCTTCTCATCTTCTTGATAGTAGATGTAGAGAAGAGTTTTTAATTTAATGAAGTAAGTTTAAAGATGCCTTAAGAACTAGATTCCACAACTGTTAGATATGTTCATGAATGCTGGGCATTTTATAACTGCATAATGCACTAAGGATAGTTGGTGATGTTTAGAATATGTACCTAATCTGAACTAATGCACTGATAATTAAATACTTCTCAACAAAATTCTGTCTGGTAGCATCATTTTAGAGAAAATATATATCTACAATGAATGATTTGACCCAGAAGGTCTTATTGAGCTTGTGCAAGAGAACATAGTTGATTGTGGCTCTTGGTTACAGGCAGAAGAAAATACTGATGTATCAGATGAAGGCTGTAATTCTTTTGCAACCAACTTGCCACCAACACATATTGATGACAAGAAAGACATCAAGTTTTCTAAAATGACACAGAAGAGAATTTCACATGAAGTTAGGGGTTTGAGACTGGAACACAAAAAAATGTAAGTTAAACTCCGAACTTATTTGAATTATACTTCTGCAAGCTTGAGAGAACCAAAAATGTAGCTCCTGTGTTCTCAGAATGTACCAAATGTAGAGGATCAATGCATATTTGTGGCCATTCTTTCAGTATAGTTTTAATTGCTAGATAGTCATTCTTTTTGTTTTTTCTCACTTCTCTCACAGCTGGGCTTCTAGTTATAAGAGAGCAATTGTCCGTATGTCTGCAAGTTTCTCTTTTTTTGACAAAATAATATATTTAAGTGTATAAGTAATGATTTATGTTGTACATTGTGAAATGATTACCACCTTTTACTCATTTCACATATTTACCTTATTTCCTTATTATTGTTACTATGTTGGTGAGAACACTTAAGTTCTATTCTCAGCAAATTTCAACTGTACAAATAGTGTTATCAACTATAGCCATAATATACATTAGGCCTACAGACCTCTGATTTATACCCTCTTACCAGTCTCTCCTTCTTCTTATTTTCCCCATCCTCAGCCCCTGAAAACCACCATTCTACTCTCTGTTTCTATGAAGTTGGCCTTTTTAGAGTCCATGTATAAATAAGATCATCCTGTATTTGCCTTTCTTTGTCTGCCTTAGTTTAATTCACCTAATACCCTCAAGGTCCATCCATGTTGTCACAGATGGCAGGATTTCCTTCTTTCTCGTGGCTGGATAGTGTTCCAGTGTGTGTGTGTGTGTGTGTGTGTGTGTGTGTGTGTGTGTGTGTGTGATCACATCTTTAGCCATTTACTTGTTGATAGACATTTAGATTGCTTCCATACATTGGCTATTGTGAATAATGCTGTGATGAATATAGGAGTGCAGGGGCACCTGGGTGTCTCAGTCGGTTAAGCGTCCAACTTTAGCTCAGGTTATGATCTTGCAGTTCCTGAGTTCGAGCCCCGCATCAGGCTCTGTGCTGATAGCTCAGAACCTGGAACCTGCTTCAGATTCTGTGTCTCCTTCCCTCTCTGCCCCTCCCCCACTCATGCTCTGTCTCTCTCCCCAAAATAAATAAACATTAAAAAAAAAAGAATATATGAGTGCAGATATCTCTTTGAGATAGCATTTTCATTGCCTTCGGATATATAGCCAGAAATGGATTTGCTGGATCATATGATAATTATAATTTTAATTTTGAGGCAACTCCACATTGTTTTCCATAGTGGCTGCACTAATTTACATTCCCACCAGCAGTGCACAAGTGTTTCCTTTTGCCACATTCTTGCCAATACTTGTTTCTTGTCTCCTTCAAAATAGCCATTCTAATAGGTGTGAGATGATACCTCATTGTGGTTTTGATTTGCACTTCCCTGATGATGAGTGATGTTGGGCAGCTTTTCATGTACCTGTTGGCCATTTGTATGTCTTTTTTTGGAGAAATGTCTGTTCAAGTCCTTTTAAAATTGGATTATTTGTTTATGTTATTGAGTTGTATGAATTCCTTGTGTATTTTGAATATTAACTCATCAGATATATGATTTGCAAATATTTTCTCCCATTCTATAGATTCCCTTTTCATTTTGCTAGTGGGTTCCTTTGCTGTCCAGGAACAGTGTGATGTAGTCCCACTATACTTTTGCTTTTGTTGGCTTTGCTGTTTGTGTCAAATCCAAAATATTATTGTCAAGACCAGTGTCAAAGAGCTTACTATGTTCTACAAGAGTTTCTATTTCTTTCTCAAAATTGCTTAGCTCTTTGAGGTCTCTTGTGATTCTATACAAATTTTAGGATTATTTATTCTGTTTCTGTGGAATAAAATGCTAGTGGAATTTGGATAGGTATTGGACTGAATCTATAGATCACTTTGGGTAGTATAGACATTTTAACAATATTAATTCTTCCAGTCCACAAACAGAATATCCTGCCATCTAGTTGTGTCTTCTTCAGTTTTTGTCATTAATGTTTTGTGGTTTTCAGTGTACCAATCTTTTGCCTCCTTGGTTAAATCTATTTCTAAGTATTTTATTTTTTGATGTTGTTGTAAATGTGATTATTTTCTTAATTTCTCTCTTATAGTTTGTTGTTAGTGTATAGAAATACAACTGATTTTTGTATATTGATTTTGTAATCTGCATCTTTACTGAATTTATTTGTTCTAACAGTTGTTTGGTGGAATATTTAGGGATTTCTATATCAAAGATCATGCCACCTGGAAACAAAGACAGTTTAACTTTTTCCTTTCCAATTTGAATGCCTTTTATTTCATTTTCTTGACTAGTTGTTCTGGCTAGGATGGCCAGTACTGAATTGAGTAAAAGTGGTGAGACTGGGTACCCTTCTCTTTTTCCTGATCTTAGAGGGAATGCTTTCAGTTTTTTTTATCATTTAGTATGATGTTAGCTCTGGGCTTGTCCTATATGGCCTTTATTGTATTGATGTATATTCCTTCTCTATCCACTTTGTTGAGATTTCTTATCATGAAAGAATGTTGAATATTATCATATGCTTTTTCTGTAAATTTTTAGATGACCATGTGATTTTTCTTCTTCATTTTGTTAATGTGGTTGTGTTAGGAAAAACTTCAATTCTTCTCTTGTGTTTCTTCTTTACTGTCATACTATTACCACACTCACAACACTTTTGACACCAAAGATGTAGGTTTCTCCTACACCAAGCTATTCTGTGACACCTACTAGATATTTTACAAATTAATTCTGTTCTAATACTATCTACTGGAGATAACAACAGATCCCACAGGTTAACAGCTCAGTCCCACAAGAGTACCCCCCCCCCCTTTATATGCCAATCTCAAATAGTAAGTTCCCATGTTCCCCACAACTTCTGTTTGACTTGGATACAAATGAGAGGTTCCCATGGCCCCTCCTCAGGTTAATTAATTGCTGGAACAGCTCACAGAACTCAGGGAAACACTTATGTTCATCAGTTTATTAAAGGACATGACAGAGTATACAGAAGAATAGTCATATGAAGATATCCATTGGGTAATGGTCTCAAGCACAGGAGCTTCTGTGCCCATGGGGTTGGGGTGCGTCAACCTCCCAGTCTGTGGATGTGTTTACCAACCTAGAAGTTCTCCAGGGAGGGGAAAAGGACTGGAAATGGAATTAATAATGACCTGAGCTGATCAGACTCTTAACTGACTGAGCCACCCAGGTGCCCCTCTTTTTTCTTTATATAGGTGTTTATCTCTATAAACATTTTTCTTAGAACAGCTTTTGCTACATCCAGTAAGTTTGGTATATTGTGTTTTCATTTACTTTGTAGATATTTTTTATTTTCCTTTTGATTTTCTCTTTGATCAGTTCGTTGTTCAGGAACATATGGTTTAATTGATTTCTTGTTTTATACCTTTGTGGTCAGAAATAATGTTTGATATGATTTCAGTCTTCTTAAGATTTTAAAGACTTGTGGGCTAACAAATTATCTATCCTGGTAAATGTTGCATGTATGCTTGAGGAGAATGTATATTCTGCTGCTGTTGGATAGAATGTTCTCTATATATCTGTTAGGTCTATTTGGTATCTGGTATAGTTGAAGTCCAATGTTCTCCTTCATGTTTCTGTCTGGTTGATCTATGCATTGTAGAAAGTGGGGTTTTTAAGTGTCCATTATTATTGCTGCATTGCTGTCTATTTCTCCCTTCAGATCTATTAATAGTTGTTTTATATATTTAGGTGCTTCAATGTTGGATACATAAATACTACAATTGCTCTATCCTCTTGATTAATTCACCCCTTTATCATTATGTAATGACTCTTGTTTGTCTCTTGTTATAATTTTTGACTAAAAAACATACATTGAGGCAAATGCCTGGGTGGCTCAGTCAGTTAAACGTCTAACTTTGGCTCAGGTCATGATCTCATCTCATGCTTCATGAGTTCGAGCCCCATGTTGTGTTCTATGCTGATAGCTCAGAGCCTGGATCCTGTTTCAGATTCTCTGTCTCCCTCTCTCTCTGCCCCTCCCCCAATCACACTCTGTTTCTCTTTCTCTAGAGCTCTTTCTTTCTCTCTCTCTCTCTCTTTCAAAAATAAACATTAAAAAAACACATATTGAGGGGTTCTTGGGTGGTTCAGTCAATTAAGTGACCGATGTCATCTCAGGTCATGATCTAGTGGTTCGCAGGTTTGAGCCCTATGTTGGTCTCTGTGCTGACAGCTCAGAGTCTGGTGCCTGCTTTGGATGCTCTATTTCCCTCTGTCTCTGCCCTTTCCCCTCTCACACTCTGTCTCTCTCACTCTTTCTCTCAAAAATAAATAAATGTTAAAAAAATTTAAAAAACCAAAAAAACCCCAAAGAAAACCATATGTTGAAATTTATTTTTGTCCAAATATAGCTACCTTTGCCCTCTTTTGGTTTGCATTTGCATGGAACATCTTTTTCTATCCCTTCACTTTGAGTCTATATGTGTCCTTAAGCTGCAGTGAGTCTCTTGGAGGCAGCAGATAGTTGGGTCTTTTTTTGTCTTTTAATCTATTCAGCCACTGTAATGTCTTTGATTGGAGAATTTAGTTCCATTTATATTGAAGGTAATTTTTTATAGGTATGGACTTTTGCCATTTTGTTGCTTGTTTTCTGGCTGTTTTGTGGTTTCTTTGTTCCCCTCTTGCTCTCTCCCTTTGTGATTTCACAATTTTCTCTAGTGAATTTTTTTTTTTTTTTACTTTAAAGTAATCTTTACAACCAATGAATGGCTCAAACTTACAACCTCAAGTTCTGGAGTCACATGCTCCACTGACTGAGCCAGTCAGGCACCCTTTTAGTGATATACTTTTATTCCTTTCTTTTTATCTTTTGTGTATTTACTCTAGGTTTTTGCTTTGTGTTTACCATAAAGCTGACATAAAACATCTCATAAGCCTATTTTAAGCTGGTAACAACTTAACTTCAAATGTATGCAAAAGTTCAACATTTTTACACCTCACTCTCATTTTGTTTTTGATGTCACAATTTACATCTTTTTATATTGTGTATCCATTAACAGATTTTTTTGATACTTTTATCTTTTAACCTTTATATGAGAGTTATATGTGATTTACCTTCCACCATTACAAGAATAGGGTATTCTGAATTTAACTATATATTTACCTCTACCAGTGGGATTTGTACTTTCATTTGTTTTCCTGTTACTAATTAGCATCCTTTCATTTTAGCTTGAAGAACTCCCTTTAACATTTTTTTATAAGGCCAGTCTATCTAATGTGATGAACTCCTTTAGCCCTTTTTTGTCTGAAAAACTGTCTTTCAATTCTGTAGGACAGCTTTGTGGAGTAGAGTGTTCTTGGTTGGTGGTTTTTGTTTGCCTCCAGCACTTTGAATATATCATACCCTTCTGGCCTGGAAGGTTCCTGCTGACAAATCTGGTGATAATGTCATGGAGGTTCCCACTACTTCTTTATGTTTGGTGACAAAAGGCAAAATAATTATTTTTAGAACATCACAATAAAACTTGTCACCTAGGAAGGAATGCGAGGTGGTGGAAGTATTCCTCTACATTCTTTCATTAGCACTGTATAAAATAGTTTACCTGGGGAGACATAGTGCCCTAGAGGAATAGGATATAGAACAAATGTTTTTACTTATTCATTATTTATAGTAAGTCATCCCGATTCTATAAAATGTTTGAGGGAGCTCATAACAAAAACACACTTATACTTTAGAAAAATGATAAAAGATTTGAAAAATCATGTAGTACTGTGGAAATCATTATTCCAGAAATATGAAGATCTCCATGGAGATATATGGGGAGAGGATGGGGGGTATAAAGAAGCAGTAGACTCTACAGTGTGACTCATTTGTGTGTTAGAAGATCACCTTAGGAGGTCCCTAACTGGTATTTTGTTTAAAAAGAAATTAGAATGATATTGAAGACATTAGAGTGTTTTTCACATAATAAGTATTATTTTGTGAAATTACTTCCCTTTTCTCTCCTTGTATATGTTTACTACATCTCATTAGAAATGTATTTTATACTCTGGGTTCTAATCAAAAGAGTTAAAGTCATTGCCTTTGTGAGTGGAGGACTGCAGAGGAGACTAATCACAGGGCAGATTCGGTGGGTAAAGAACAGTGTAATGGCGCTCTCAGGGTAGGGATCTAGGGGATTGAATCTGAAGGGATAGAGAGTCAGAAGGGCAAGGTGCCTGCTAAGGAAGGGCTGTGAGATGCACGATAAAAATTACCCTTATGTCACAATTTTGCTTAAGGCCAAATTTAATTTGAAGGTTTTATAGATTCAGTCCATTCACTGTTCTGTGTATGACCTAAGTAGCCCTGATATAGCAGGTTACTCTAAAAAGAAGGAGCCACTTCTGCTAAAGAGCTTTTAGTTTTGCTTTTAGTTCCTTTATAAGGGAGAATAAGGTATTTCTTTTAAAATGTTGAGTTAGAGACCAATTGATGGGAGTTCCGAATAGGAACAAGCCTGTGGTTGTTTGCATAGTGATTCTCAGATTTGTCTGCACGTTAAAATCACCTTGCTGTCTTTTTAAAGTTTTAATTTAAATTCCAGTTAACATATAGTATACTATTAGTTTTAGGTGTATGATTCATTGATTCAACATTTACATACAACACACTGTGCTCATCATAGGTGCACTCCTTTAATCTCTATCACCTATTTTTTTAAGTTGATTCATTTTGAGAGAGAATGCAAGTAGGAGAGGGGCAGAGAGTGAGAGGGAAAGACAGAGACGATCCCAAGGAGGCTTTGAACTGCCAGTATGGAGCTTGATGCAGGACTTGAACCCATGACCTGCAAGATCATGACCTCAGCAGAAGTCAGTTAACTGATTGAGCCTCCCAGGAACCCCCCCATCACCTATACCCATCCTCTCAGGCACTTCCCCTCTGGTAACCATCGATTTGCTCTCTATAGTTAAGAGTCTGTTTCTTGGTTTTCCTCTTGTTCCCCTATGGTCATTTGTTTTGTTTCTTAAATTCCACATATGAGTGAAATCATATGGTATTTGTCTTTCTCTGACTGACTTATTTCGCTTAAAATAATACTCTCTAGTTCCATCCACATTACTGCAAATAGCAAGATTTCATTCTTTTTTATGGCTAATTTACGGTGTGTGTGTGTGTGTGTGTGTGTGTGTGTGTGTGTGTGTGTGTATACGCATATGACATCTTTTTTTTTTTAATTTTTAGGGGAAGAGAGAGAGTGCACATGTGAGAAAAAGCAGGGAGGGGGCAGAGGGAGAGAGAGAGAATCCCAAGCAGACCCTGTGCTGTCAGAACTGAGCCAATGCGGGGCTCAACCTTGTGAACCCTGAGATTATGACCTGAGACAAAACAAGAGGCAGATGCCTAACTGACTGAGGCACCCAGGCACCTCTAACTCACCGGATCTTCTTTATCCATTCATCAGTCAATGGACATTTGGGCTCTTTCCATAATTTGGCATTGTAGATAATGCCACTAAAAATGCTTATCTTTTGAAAATTACAAGTATCAGCCCATTCCCCCAAATAATTAAACCACAGAGTTGGGAATGGGACACAGGTGTTAGTATTTTGCAAAGCTCCCAGGTGATTCCGATGTGCAGATAAATTTGAGTCCAATCTAGCTCAGAATTCTTCCTCTTCTACAGGGTCCCAAATTTTAGGGTTGTCCTTGAGATTTAGGTCTACCTTTGATTACTTGAGTCATGTGCAATTTCTAAGAGATTTTCTCTTTCAAATTTGACTCAGGCTTATGTACTCATTTCATTGTTGTATAGTTTAATGGAATGTGTACATTACAAAAGTTCTTGACAGTTCAAGAAGAGGAGGGAAAAGAAGCAGAAGGAAGAGAAAACCAAGTAATAAGAAAGCAGAATAATTATTAAAAAGCAGTGCAACCTCTAGCACCCAGACCTTAGTCCAAAGTACCATTTCTTATTAAAGGGACCCATTCCTTTGGAGAAATGACTGATTGCAGGTTTGAGAAAGGAAATGTACAGGTGATTGGAGCATCTTGTTCTCTGGAAATAAGTAAGCTAACAATGAGTGTTACCAGGGATGTAGGAAAAAGATTCAAGATCCCACGTAAAAAGACTCCCACCTCTTCCCACCTAATTGATTAGAGTATCAATAAGGATAATAATTACAAGGAATTAAAATGAATTTAATGTATTTAAATTCATGTGTTCACAATGATATAAAAATTGTTTTGTCACTATTGGAGGTTACAAGTGAGCTAAGTCAGTGTTAAGAAAAGCGGTAAAAAGGGAAAGAATGAAGCAATTATCCTGCCTCTCTATATGAAGCATACCACTAAGTAACCAAATAGTACCCAAGTTTTTGTTTGTATAAGTATTCTAGCTAATAAGTGAAGAAGGAATGGTAGATTTAGATATAAATATTTTATAGCCCCTGATGATTTGCTGCGTCTAGTTATTACTTATAAATACAGCAGCTAATACCACAGTCAGAAAACACTTGTACGTGTATTCCTCCAGTGGAAAGCACTGCCATCTATATGGTGGTTCTGGAAAAAAAAAAGTTACTCTGATTAAGTCTTAAAATCCTGGTGATATAATTAGCAAAATCCAGACTGAAAAATCTGTACCACAAATTTCCTGGCAATAATGATAATGATGATGATAATGATGATGAAAGGCATGGGAAAAGAGCCTATAGATAAAAAAGAGATCCAAAAGACACATCAGTCAACAAACTGTAATGGGGACCTTATTGAATCCTGATCAAAGGGTTAAAAAAGACATTTATGAAATAATTAGAAATTTGAACACTGACTATGTTTGATGATACTAAGAAATTATAGTTAATCTTTTAGGTGTCATAATTGTGTTTTAAATGTGTTTTTTTTTTTTAAAGAAAAAATACCTTGGGGCTCCTGGTGGTGGTTCAGTTGGTTAGGCATCTTGATCTCACAGTTCCTGAGTTTGAGCCCTGTGTCATCCTCTGTGCTGACCGCTCAGATCTTAGAGCCTGCTTCGGATTCTGTGTCTCCCTCTCTTTCTGCCCCTCCCCTGCTCATGCTCTGTCTGTCTTTCTCTCTCAAAAAGAAACATTAAAATTTTTTTTAAAATGAAAGAAAAAACACCTTGCAGAAATTAATATTAAAAATTTCACTCATGAAATAATATGATGTTGGAATTTGCTTC
Organism: Suricata suricatta; assembly: GCF_006229205.1. NCBI lineage: Eukaryota > Metazoa > Chordata > Mammalia > Carnivora > Herpestidae > Suricata > Suricata suricatta. The sequence continues at coordinate 42,469,319 of NC_043716.1, forward strand.
AAAATCATAAGAAATGGGACTAGGGATATAGCTGAAATAGGATTGCCTGTTATTGAAGCTGGATGATGGGCACATGGGAGATCATCACATTACTCTTTTTAACTTTTATTTATTTTTGAGAGACAGAGACAGCACGAGTTGGGGAGGGGCAGGCAGAGAGGGAGACAGAATCTGAAGCAGGCTCCAGGCTCTGAGCTGTCAGTGCAGAGCCCAATGTGGGGCTTGAACCCATGAACCGTGAGATCATGACCTGAGCCAAAGTTGGACACTTAAGTGACAGAGCCACCCAGGTGCCCCAGTCATCACATTGGTCTGTCTACTTTTGTATATATGTGCTTGAAATTTTCTATAAATAAAAGATGGTAAAAAGAAAAAGTGAGAAAAAAAACTCAGGAGTTATTTCATTTTTCTGTGCAATTTAGGTATGAAACATCAATATTCCTATGTGGAGAAGAAAAATCCTCTAATTTTTCAGGAGAGGAAGAGATCAGAAGAAAGAAAAGTTTGCAAGTAGAATTTCATACTAAAAGAACTGAGGTACATAATGTTCTGAAAATATTTTACTTTTGAGTGTTGTTTTTAGCTTTCAAACATTCCATCACATTTTAGTTCAAATATTGAAATGTCACAACCATTTTCTTTGAATGAGAGAGAGTGTGTGTGAGCAGGGGAAAGGGGCAGAGGGGAAGAGGGAGAGGGAGAGAGAGAATCCTACGCAGACCCCACACTCAGCATGGAGTCTGACATGGGACTTGATCTCAAGACCATGAGATCATGTCCTGAGCTGAAATCAAGAGCAGGCACTTAAGTGACTGAGCCACTCGGATGCCCCTAAAATGTCACAATCTTAAATATTTCTTCTTCTTCCTCTTCTTTCCCCTGCTCCTCCTCTTCTTCTTCTTCCTTTAAAAACAATGTAACAAGGAACACTTTCAGGAGGACATGACATTTTCCTCTTCCTTCTCCATTAGACCTTTATTTTTTATTACTGTGCTGTTAACACTTCTGCTGTTGTAACAGTGACCCTGAGCCTTGCTTGGCTGTGGCAGCATAACTTCAATGTTGGCCTCTATCTTGCTCTGCATGTGGTCTTCTCCCCTGTGTTTGTGTCTCAAATCTCCTTTTCCTCATAAGCACTTCATTGTATATCTCATCTTGAGATCGTTACTTTGTTCCCTTTCCAAAGACCTTTTATCCAAATAAAATCACATATACAGATTCCAAGGATTAGGATATGGGCATATCTTTTTGGGGCCACCATTCAACCTGCTACTTTCAGTCTATGATATACTTAGATACACTCTTTATTTCTTCTGGGTAATTTCTCCCATCTGCTTTCTAGTTTACTTTTTCTTTCTCTGGCTGAATCTAATCTCCAGTTTAACCTGTCTCTATTGAGATTTAATTTTAGTGTTTATATTTTTTACTTCTAGAAATTTTGTTTTGTTCTTCTCATAATCTGCCTTATATCATGTTCTTTGCTCATGTTCTTGTTTCAAGACTGATATCTGATAAATCTAATATAAAGTCCTTGGGAGATAGAAATCTTCTGTTTATTGCTTTGTCTGATTCTCACTCTTTAACTTATGTCCTTGGGTGTTTTGTACTTTTTGTTCATTTTTCATATATAGTTGATCTAAATCTGTGGGAATCTCATGAGTCTGGATTTAGAGTATCCTCCTCCAAGAGAATTTGAATTCGCTTCTGCACTGCACTTCAGAGATGTTACAAATATGCGACTACTTTAAATGGCTTTTTTTGGTTTCTGTTCTCCTAGGCCACGTATTTAGTGTAGATTTGAGTTCTGTACTCATGTGTGGGTAGAGCTATAGCTATAACTAATCAAGAGGAGTACTCTTTCTTCTCTCTCTCTCTTTTTTTTCCAGCCTGGAGATGAGACAAAGACAGATTTTACATTGGATACTTCTTCTTTTGGGGGATAAATTTTTTTGGTTTAATCTTTTTCCCCCTAGCCCACTCTTGCTGGTAGCATTGCCTTTTGAAGATTTTGGCTCTGTGTGGGATCTCTGAACCAATTCTTACAGATCTTGAATGGCTTCAGAGTCTTCCTTCTACGTCCTGCATGGTCTTTAGAAGACAAGGCTCTAGATTCCATGTAAAATTGAAGGCATCTATTATTACAGTCCTCATTTTTCTAAAGTGATGCTTTTCTGTCTACCTAGCTACTTGCCACTTTTGAATCATGTTTATGCATACATGTTAAGTGGATGATTTTCTCAATCATGAGGATAATTTAAAGCATTAGTACCTGTGTTATTTGAATAACTGTGTTGATTCTCCACATTATTTTGCTCATATTGTCAAAGCCAATACAGATTCTAGACTTCGTATATTGGCTTTGACATAGTTTAGAATCTGATGTGTTGTCTTCACTATACCATAGATTTGCCCTGCTTTGTGAAATCCATTATTTTTAATTGACACAATATTAATTAGATGATTTAGTTGCATACTTAGAAAAACATGGCTTTGCAAAAAAATTATATAGTTTATTTAAACTTTTAGCATATATAAACTCTAATTCCATTACAAAAACAATTTTACATTAGTGTGGAGCCCAGATATGATTAGCTATCTTTTTAAGAGGCTTATTTTCCAATAATGTTAGTTTGCCAGTGTAATCTCAGGCACCAACATTCTTGCATTTGGCTCTAGATTGCCCCTTCCTCAGTGAAGGTGTTGAAGGAGAAGATGACTAAGAAAGAAAGCTCCTTACTCAAGTTGCCGAATCAGTACAGCGTTCAGAAGACTCTCTTGCCCCTTTGTACATCTTCCTCAGTTGTTCGGTATTTAAATCATTGCTTTTTCCCCCTTAAATGTTGCATTCAGATTTGGGTTTTTTTTTTCAGAATCATTTATCCTTTCCACATAAAGTATGCAAAATAGTTTGTGTAAACTAAGACTATGCTCTAGGGAGGATGGTGCAGAGCTAAGGCCACTGTATGCGGAATTGAAAGACTTGAAGTTGAGTCCTTATTGACCTCACGTGTTAGCTTTGGCTCTTGCACAATTGACTTTATATCTCTGGGCCTCAGTCTCCACATCTGTACAAGAATCTTGTACTAGATGGACACTTAAGATTTTTTCTAACACTAACATTCTATGATTTTGGTTATTTATGTGTTAGGGGATTAGATAAATCATCTTTTCAAAATATTTTTTGCTGACAGGTTGTGGAATCTGGGATTCTTTGCTGTTTAAAGATACTCTTGTTTTCCTTCATATAATAAATTTCTGTAAAATCTGATGACTTGAATTAAGAGTAGGAAAAATTGGACCACAGCCAAAGTGGATCATGGGCACTGCTTACTGATGAGGGTAACTTCTGCTTCATAGAGAGATATCTAAAACAAGCAAGGTGGGAACTTGGGGAATGAAGAATATGTAATTCACAATTGCTTGAATAGTTTTTTAAGAAAAGATTTTATGGAGTAAGAGACTGGAAAATCTCAAGCTATTGCTAGATTTTCTAATATTTTAATGGAGAATGGCATAAATATTTTGTGTGTGTGTGTGTGGTGTTTTGTTTTATTTTTGTGTTGCTTTCTAATGTGGCTGTTTCTTTGACAGGAAAAGGGAAATGTTTTCTAGCCTCTGCAAGACACTGTATAATGAAGCACCTCAAGGACACTTACACGAATTAAGTGGTAATAATAGGTTCTAGAATTTCTTGAATAAATTTTCTGATTGTGTACTTTTTAGGAATTGTTTCAGTGATTAGTATCTCTTTCTTTACTCCTAATGGCATATGATATCAACTAATATTACATGATGCAACAAATGTCTGTAAGCATAAGCAAACTAGGTAAAATAAGTATTAATAAATATCTTTAAAAATATTATGTTATATTGATAGATTAGACCAAATATAACATATGTGCTTATTTTAGTTAAAATATTTTGGGAAAAAAGTCTGAATATTACATCCAATGAATATATTAGTAAGCGCTAGAGTCACTGATTTTACTGTGATTTAGTTCTTGGTACATAGTACCCTTCACTTCTTTTTTCCCCCCTTCACTTCTTGATACTGAACTCCCCCATACCTTGGGCCTCTCCTTTATATTTATGAAGTCATTTGGCATACTTTTCCTCTCTGATTATCATATTAAGCATCTTTTTTTTCTTAAGTAATCTCTATGCTCAAAGTGGGACTCAAACTCACAACCCCAAGATGAAAACTTCGTGTTCTACCAACTGAGTTAGCCAGGTGCCCCTATGTTAGGCATTAAAAAAATTTTTTTTTAATGTTTATTTATTTTTGAGAGAGAGACAGGCAGGCAGAGAGTGAGCAGGGGAGGGGCAGAGAGAGGAAGACACAGAATCCGAAGCAGGCTCCAGGCTCTGAGCTGTCAGCACAGAGCCCAAAGCAGGGCTTGAACTTATGGACTGCGAGATCATGACCTGAGCTGCAGTTGGATGCTTAACTGAGTCACCCAGGTGCCCCAGTATCTTTTATTCCCCCTGTTTTATTGGGATATAATTAAGATGTAGCACTGTGAAAGTTTAAGGTGTACAGCGTCATGACTTGACTTACGTATATTGTGAAATGTTTACCACAATAAGTGTAATTAATATCCATCATCTCATATAGATACAGAAAAAAGGAAAAAACATTTTCCTTGTGAGGAGAACTGTTAGGATTGTAAACAACATCCATAGCCTTCTCCATTGTCTCATTGGAGAAGATTTTTTTTCATGAGACTAATCCCTTCACTCTTAATTTTCTTTCATTGAATTTTCTTCTACTTTCTCAGGGACTATGTCAATTTTATACTCTATGTTTTTCAAAGAAGCTTTTTAAAAAGTTGTTTTCCTTACTTATTTACTTGCTTCCCATTTCACTGAAACCTGGTTTCCACCCCTAATACTCTACTAAAACTCCCGTTATTAAAGCCATTGTGGGGCCCCGGGGGGCTCAGTCGGTTAAGCGTCTGACTTCGGCTCAGGTCAGGATCTCATGGTTAGTGCGTTCCAGCCTTACGTCAGGTTCTGTGCTGACAGCTCAGAGCCTGCAGCCTGCTTCGGATTCTGTGTTGCCCTCTCTCTCTGCCCCTCACCTGATCGTGCTTTGTCTCTGTCTGTCTGTCTGTCTCTCTCTCAAAAATAAAAGAACACTAAAGAAAACCATTGTTATCAATATGTTAGTCTTTCTCTGATATTTAGCACTGTCATCTAGCACCTCTCTTTCTGAAAACTAAGAGTAGTACCCACTGAACTAAACTCAGTTCAATTCAATGGACATTTTTTGAGGATTTATTCAGAAGTAGACACTGACACTTGAAGAATGAAAAATCCTGTCCCCTAGGAGCTGATAGTTGCATGAGGGATATTGACATGCAAGCAGTCACAATACCAATTGCTTTTCTCTGAGATATGAGAGCATGAAGAAGATTTAAACATTCCCAGGGAAAATTGTAAATGCCTTTGCTATGTGAGCTTTGCGTGACTTTCATGAGTTTCTGATAGTTGTTTAGGAGATTTTAGACTTGGAGGTCATTCACTCTAGATATGCCTAAATAAGTCATGAGATTGATTTTAAAGTAAAGAATTAGAACACAAAGATTTGCTCCTCTTTCTTCCTTTAGTGATCATTGTTGTTTTTTCATTGGGAAGAGAGTGTAGTGGGGATGAAGATATTTATTTATTTAAATTAATTAACTGTTTTGTTGTGTATTTAGCACTTCAGAAGGCCTGTAAGATTTTTAGCAAAATTCATAGTGGTAAGATTTATGTCAATGATCTGCCAATGGTCCATCACGCCTTGAAGATTTTTATAAGTGATTCAGAAATGCAAAAGGCACTAAAGACTATTGATATTGATGGTAAGTTTTACATTTTTGTTATTGGGTTAAGGTCTTCAAACATGGATATGTTATATGTTGGTCAAATTAATTAAAATCATAGGAAAGCTAAGCTTTATGTTATAAAAACTTTTTTTGAATGTTTATGATAATGATATTAAAAAATTGGACGTCTGGGACACAATTGGATTGATTAATTACTGGATTCAATTGTGACATACTTTCATCAACATTTGATATTCTTAGACTTTTAATTTTTGCTACTTGCATGTGATAGGGAAAATTTCTTAAGCCAAAAGTGTTTGAGCATAAAAGAATAGATTAGTATACTTAACTATCTTAAAATTAAGAACTTTTATTTATCAAAAGATACTTTAAGGTAAAAAGACAAGTTATAAACTTGGAAATATTTGCAATTCACAGAAGTGACAAAGGTTAGTTTTCAGAATGTGTAAATAACTCATACAAGTCAGTAACAAATAATGGAATAGAAAAATGAGTAAGACACATGGATAAGTATATTACAATAAAGTTAATATGTATAGCCAATAATACTATAAAAATATTTTCTATGCTCAGTAGTCATAGAAATGCAAATAAAAATCCTAATAATTTTATTTTAAAACAACTGGAAAAGTAATTATTCTTTTTTAGTCTGTGTCCAATATTTTAATGAAAGAAGTAGATAATGGAGAGCAGATTACATTTACAGATCATTCCAAGCAGGTTAAGGAGGAGTTTAAGGAGATAAGTTTAGAATAAAAATGGTATAGAAAAGTTGAAGGAGTGCTCAGAAATGAAATAAACTTAGTACACATAAATGCACAGTAATACTCTAAGGTCGAAAGCATCAAGCTGCTCAAATATAAAATGTGGATTGATTATTAAGAAAAATTTGTAGATGGAAAATACTAGGAGTCAAATGGATCACCAAGAGAGAATGTTAGTTACTTAGTTACCTAATAGGAATTGACAAGTTGCAATAGTGTACATTTGTCCATCTGTCCATCTATCCAAGTCACCCCAACATTTTTTGAGTGTCTACTGTACACAGCTTTCAGAGGGTATAAAAATAAAATAACAAATATAAATCTAATTTTTAGAAAGACTAAGAGGCAACTCTATTTTTCTGACATGTTTATCCATATATCAGTTTTCTTGATATTTTAGATATCAAGATATATTTTTAATAATAAAATAATGATTCAAAGCAGAAATAACTTTATTCTCTGAAATCACAGGAGATACAGGAGAAAATAAATTTTATGTGTAATCTCACTACCCAGAGCCAAACTTTGGTATTTTTACATATATTTTTCTAGGATTTTTCTAAGCATGTGTGTGTGTGTGTGTGTGTGTGTGTGTGTGTGTGTGTGTGTGTGTGTATAACTGTGGTATGTATATATGCATGAACACATAACTTAAAAATATATGTTGACTCATGCATACAGTTTTGGTACCTTTTGCTATTAACTTTATGTGTTAGTCAACTTTCCATGTAAATAAATATAGATCCACACTGCCTTTTTAAGTGGCTGTGAGTTATTCTGTGGGACAGATCAAAGTACAAAAATGAGTCATTTTGGAAAAAACCTATATAACAAATAATCTAGGTAAATATAAGTTATTTCTAATATTTCTGCTGTCATAAGCAGTGTTTTTTCTCTTTCTCTTTATCCCATCAGACAAAAGATAGATAACTAAAATTGAAACTGCTAGGTTAAAGAATGTGAGATTTTTAAGGCTTTATTATTTTTTGGTGTTGAATTGTATAAGTTCTTTATATATTTTGGATACTAACCCTTTATTGGATATGTTACTTGCAAATATCTTCTCCCATTCAGTAGGTTATCTTTTAGTTTTACTGATTGTTTCCTTCATAGTGCCAAAGTTCTTTATTTTGTGGTAATCCCAGTAGTTTATTTTTACTTTTGTTTCCCTTGTCTCACGAGATGTATCTAAAAAGATGTTTCTATGGCTGCTGTCAGAGAAATTACTGCCTGTGCTCTCTAAAAGGATTTTTATGGTTTTACATCTCACATTTAAGTTCTTAATCCATTTTGAACTGTTGTGTATAGAGAAAGAAAGTAGTATAGTTTCACTCTCTTGCATGTTGCCATAGAGTTTTCTTAACACCATTTGTTGAAGGAACTCTCTTTTCCTCATGCATATTTTTGTCTCTTTTATTTAAGATTAGTTAGCCATATAATTATATGTTTCTGTGTTTTCTATTCTGTTCAGTTGATCTATGTGTCTATTTTTGTGACAGTACCATACTGTTTTGATGACTACTGCTTTGTAATATAACTTGAAATCTGAAATTATGATACCTCCAGCTTTGTTTTTCTTTTTGAAGTTTGTTTTGGCTATTTGGAGTCATTTGTGTTTCCATACACATTTTAGGATTGTTAGTTCTAGTTATATGAAATGCTGTTGGTATTTTGATAGGGATTGCATTAAATTTGTAGATTGCTTTGGGTAGTATGGATGTTTTAACAATATTCTTCTAACTCATGAGCATGGAATGTCTTTCCATTTGTTTGTGTCATCTTCAAATTCTTTCATCAGTGTTATCAGTGTTTTATAGTTTTCTGAGTACAGATCTTTCACCTCTTTGGTTAAGTTTATTCTTGGGATTTTTCATTTTTGGCACCATTGTACATGAGGTTGTTTTCTTAATTTCTCTTTCTGCTGCTTAGTTATTAGTGGCCATACAACCAATTTTACATAACGTGTTTAAATTTTTATTCCTTAATTTTTACATTGAAAAGAAATGTAGACCTACATTGAATATCTTGGTAAAAATTGCAAATACGAGAAAAAGTTTAATACCTGAATATAAGGATTTTTTGTTTTTAAAGTTAGTATTTTTAGCTTTTAGAAGTTTATAAAGTATAAAATGAAAATTATCTCTACACTCCAATCTAAAGTTCTCATGGTATACACTGTTAATAGTTTGGTAGATATTCTTCTTGGCTCTTTGTTATATACATTTTATTTTTTTATTTTTATTTTTTAAAATATTTTATTGTCAAGTTGTTTTCCATACAACACCCAGTGCTCTTCCCCATAAGTGCCCTCCATCATCACCACCACCTCTTTTCCCCCGTCCCCCTTCCCCTTCAACTCTCAGTTCATTTCCAGCATTCAATAGTCTCTCAAGTTTTG
>NC_043716.1:42478411-42535792 GCF_006229205.1 Suricata suricatta
TTCCAGAGCGGCTGCACCAGTTTACATTGCCACCAACAGTGTAGGAGGGTGCCCGTCTCTCCACACCCTCGCCAGCATCTATAGTCTCTTGCTTTGTTCATTTTAGCCACTCTGACTGGCATGAGGTGGTATCTCAGCGTGGTTTTGATTTGTGTTTCCCTGATGATGAGTGATGTTGAGCATCGTTTTATGTGCCTGTTGGCCATCTGGATGTCCTCTTTGGAGAAGTGTCTGTTCATGTCTTCTGCTCATTTCTTCACTGGATTATTTGTTTTGTGAGTGTGAAGTTTGGTGAGTTCCTTGTACATTTTGATATTAGCCCTTTATAGTTTGCAACTATCTTTTCCCATTCTGTTGGTTGCCTATTAGTTTTCTTGACTGTTTCCTTTGCCTTGCAGAAGCTTTTTATCTTGATGAAGTCCCAAGGGTTCAGTTTTGTTTTCATTTCCCTTGCCTTGGAGGATGTGTCGAGTAGGAGATTGCTGCGGTGGAGGTCTAGGAGGTTTTTTCCTACTTTCTCCTCGAGGGTTTTGATGGTTTCCTGTCTCACATTCAGGTCCTTCTGCCATTTTGAGTTTATTTTTGTGTATGGTGTAAGAGAATGGTCTAGTTTCATTCTTCTACATGTTGCTGTCCAGTTCTTCCATGTTATATACATTTTAATTGGTCTCATATTGATTAATGGTGAAGTTACCTCTAAAATTTTTACTATTACAAATAATGCTATAAAGAGCATCCTTGTTCATCAATTATTGCACATTTGTGTAAATATCTTTATAGGGTAGATTTCTATAAATGAAGAAGCTCGGTCATAGGATATACATATACCTATAAGAAAATCGTTTATGTCAAATCATGTTATCTTGTCCAGCTTTATTAAGATGTAATCGACAAATACAAATTGTATATATTTAAAGTGTGCAACATAATGATTTGATATACATATACATTGTGAAATGATTGCCACAGTCAAGTAAATAACATATTCATCACCTCACATAGTTACCTTTTTTGTGTGTAATGAGAACAGTACTCTCTTAAGATCTACTCTCTCAGCAAATTTCAGATATAATATAGTATGATTAACTATAGTCACCACACTATATGTTAGATTCCCAGAACTTGTTCATCTTATACCTAAAGTTTGCGTATTTTGGCAAACATCTGCCCATTTCCTCCAGAATATGTCATATACATAGAGGTCACATTTTCTTTATTCATCTGTTGGTGAGCTCTTAGGCTGTTTCCATTTCTTGGCTATTGTGAATAATGCTGCAATGAATGTGAAGTGCACACAGATCTTTGAAATGGTGCTTTTATTTCCTTTGGATATATATCCAGTGAGTTTGCTGGATGATATGATAGTTCTGTTTTTAATATTTTGACAAGACTTCTGTACTGCTTTTGTAATTGGCTATACCAATGGATTTTAAAATTATCTGCATATTTTATAGTTTTATTGAGGTGTATACTTGACATATTTAAAGTATACAATTTGAAAATTTTGACGTATGTATATACTTGTGAAAACTCAATCCCATTATATCCCTTTGTGAGTCCCCATTCTCTCTCTACAACCCCCCTCATGACTCCCCAAGCAAACACTAATCTGATTCAGTCACTACAGATTAGTTTGTATTTTCTAGAATTTTATATAAATGGGATCATACAGTAAGTACTCTTTTTTTTTAGTTTGATTTCTTTCACTCAGCTTAATTATACTTAGATTCATCCATGCATTTGTACATATCAAGTTTATTTCTTTTTATTGCTAAGCACTATTCTCCTTTATGGATGTACCATAATTTATTTGTTCATCCATTCATTAATTGATTGACATTTGGATTGCTTCCAGTTTTATACTATTACAGATAAAGCTGGTGTAAGCATTCATTTGTACGTCTTTGTGTGGGCATATGCTTTCATTTATCTTGGGTAAATACTTGATGGTAGGATGATTGGGTTGTATGGTAGGTATATTTGAATTTTTTAGAAACTGCTAAACTGTGCTTGCAAAGGAGCTGAATTATTTTACATTGCCATGAGCAATTCATGAGAGTTTCAGTTGCTCCTCGTCCTTGTCAATCGTGGAATTAGTGAGCCTTTAAAAATTGTCATTCTAATAGATGCGTGGTATTATTATTGTAGTTTTAATTTGCAGTTCCTGAATGATCAAATGATTTTGAGTGTATCTTTATGTGCTTGTTATTTGCTACCTGTATATCTTCTGCCCGTTGAAAATGTGTTTGTGTGCTTACTATTGCATTTTGAAAGTATATTTCTGAATACAAGTCCTTTACTGGGTATGTGACTTACTGGATATTTTCTTCTAAGGTATGGCTTATGTTTTCATTTTTTTTAAGTTTATTTATTTTGAGAGAGACAAGAGAGACAGAGAGAGCGCATAGGCAAGGGAAGAACAGAGAGAGAGGACAGAGAGAATCCGAAGCAGGCTCTGTCCTGTTAGCACAGAACCTTATGTGGGGCTTGAACTCACATACTGTGAGATCATGACCTGAGCAGAGATCAAGAGTCAGAAGTTTAGCTGACTGAGCCACCCAGGCGCCCCAATTTTTGAAGAATATCTTTCAAAAAGCTTAAGTTCATATTTGTGAAGAAGTATAATCTACAACTATTTCTTTTATGGAATGTGCTTTTGATATTTTATATAAAAGGTTTTTGTTAAGCTTAAATCACATAGAAGTCAGAAAACAAATCAAAGTAATCAATTGAAATTTGTACTGATGTTTCATTGTTTTGAAGGAAAGGAGAAACCACTCTCAACTTATTATACTGAAAAACAAATTTTGAGGCAGACAATTTGACAAACTTTCCAATCCAGAAATTGTTTCTGTGGTTTAGAAATGACAAAACTAAGCCTTGTCAATTTCTGTGAAGGTAGAAGCCTACAGACCACCACAAGCACTGAAATGTTCCTTTATAAGTTACTTTGTTCAAAGTGCATTAAACCGAAATGTAAATTTATAGTAATTTTCCTCTGAACACAGATAAACCCTTTCAAAATTGGCTTCAGTTACTAAACTAAGAGGAAATGACTTTATAGTTACTTAACTTGAAGAATCTTGAAAACTTCAGGTGTTCCTTGATGCAGATCTATGCTTGTCTAGAAAATAAGATTTAAGAATCCTGATTCTATGTTTTGTCACACATTGTAAATCTGATTTTCAGCTTTAGTTGCTATCAGACATGACCTGTGCATTATCATGAAAAAAAAAAAGTACCATAATTTCAACTTCTCATTCAAACTGAACAATAATTTCTTACTGAAATTTTCATTTGTACAATTTAGGTAACTTTCTTTTTTCTTTTCTTTCTTTTTTTTTTTTTTTAAGAAATAGGCATTACTTTTTGCATGAGAAATGAGATGATTTTTTGGATAAAGATTTTAATATTGTGCAACATTTTGTGCATTAGTTTAATGCATTATTTGTGTGTGTGTATGTGTGTGTGTGTGTGTGCGCGTGCATGCGTGTGCATGTGTTTGATGAGAGAGAGAGAAAGAGGAGAGAGGGAGATGGAATGATGTGAGGCAAAGCTTTCATTAGAATCTCAACTGGGTCTGTAATCTCCCCCCAAACCACTGGTATAGAGGGGCTTATTTAGAACATGATGAAACCAGCCTTGTTCTTTTAAGGTAAGGCCATTATGTATGTAAAATTGACAAGTTGCATGATTTTTTTGCACCTAATGGCACATAAAAATTAGAGTTTTGAGTAAAGAGCACTGCAGTATCTTCAGTTCTAGTCTATATCATTCTTATTATTGCTGGACACTTTATATAATTACAATATGTAACTATGTTTTTATTATAAGTTTTCATTTTACATTCTGTATTTAATGTTAATGCTTCTCTAGACTAACAGTTAATTCTCTTCACATTTTTAGTTTACATTTTTATCTTATGTTCTTAGTGAGTTTGCTAATTCAGTTTTTTTTCCTTCTGTTTCTGAACCATTATTATAGTTAATGGAATGCTGGATTTTTCAGATTTCCTTAAGACTGTGAATGATGTTTGTTATTTGGTCTCCCAGGATCCAGGTAAAAAATGATTCTTCAAAGTTACAGAAAAGAATGATTTTGATTGTAACTGATTTTAGGGTGGGATGGTTATATGAATTTATGTTTATTTCAGAATCTCTTAAGTACTCCCACTGCCCCGTAGCCTAGGTTGAGAAAAATTAGACATGAGTTATTTTATAAAAGGCACTAAAAAACTCTCCATGGTATCCCAATTTTTTATCTATAATCTCCACTTTTTTCTTCATGCAACTGCTAGATTTTCTTAATACAGGATTTTTGTCATGTCCTTCTCCTAAAAAATTTAGTTTCTTTTCCTGTGATGAAATGAGTGTAGTCCAAACCCTTATGCTTGACATCCTCACCTCCTCATAATTTTGCTTGCCGTTCCTCCTCTCTCTGTAGAATCTTTTCCAGGCAAGAACCTCACGCTCCAGTTATTCATAAATCTCGGTACATGCCAATTTCATTCTTATTTCCATGCCTTTCTTTGTTCCTGTGTTTTTTCTTTTTTTCCCTTTGAAATTTCACATCTGTTTTCTTCTCCAATGTGAATAGTGCTTTCTTCACTCTCTTTGGAATCTGCTTGTATTTCTCCCTAAAAATTTCAGACACTGATGGTTCTCCTAACGAGTTTTAGTTTATGCTCATATAAATTGCAAAGAAAGTGATTGAAAGAAATATTCATGTTACTGATAGAAACAGTGCTTTTAAAATTCTGAGATCTCTAGTGTCCATGATCTAATTTTAACAGCTCTTTGGTTTAATACAAATCAAAACAAAATCCAGTTCCTTGGTTTTGTCATGAGGCAAAATCAAATTCCTAGGATCAGTCCTTGGGATTATATATTTTTGTAGTCAACCAGCTGTATTTTCTTAGAATCAAGGATATATGAATGTGATAACCTTCATATACCTGGATAAGAAACAAGAGGCAAGAAAAACTCTTTAATGTTTATGTATTTATTAATGTAATAAACATTGTTAAATGTATGCCACATGCATCAATTAACAATATGGATGTAATGCTTGACTTGCATTATATCCTCTTTTAATTTCTTACTTCCTACTCGGCATTTTGATTAAGTCCTATGGCACTGGGTTTCTTCTTTGTCTACTTGGTTTTCACCTTATAGCTTTTTCTTGACTATAGATTTGTATGTGTGTTTAGGCTTCTAAGTACTGCCTACTTGTCGAGCCACAGTTGAAGTCCCGTGTGTTCCTTTGTTTTTCCAGTCCTGGTTTCCTATTTTGACCTTATATTTTGTTCATGGTCAAATGTTCTGAGACCAAGAAAGAAGTCCCAAGTTTCTTTTCTTCCTCTTAAGAATATGCCTAATTCTCAAATAAGTTATTTTTTATAAAATATCCAAGCAACATAAGACTTTATAAATGTAAAATACCCTCTTTAATCCTCCCTATTTTGTAAGTTTAATGTTGACTTTAGAATCTTTTATTATATGCATTTATGAATGTATATAAATCTTTATATATTTTGTGAGACAAAATGAGTTATCAGTTACTAGGCAGAGGAGAACTAGAGGAACTGGATATTATAGAGGCAAGGGAAAAGATGAAGCATACAGTTAGGCATCAAGAGATCCTAAGAAAATAAAAGGGAAAAATATGATCATCTTATACTTTTAAGAGAAAGGGATCATGCTCTGTACTTTGTTGTCTAGCATGATTTTTTTAAACTGAGCAATGAATGTGTCTTGGAAAGTTTTTGTGCCAGTAGATGTAGGTCAATCTTTTACTTAAATTTTTTTTTAGAGTTTATTTTTATTTATTTTGAGAGAGATATAGAGAGCAAGTGAGGGAAGGGCAGAGTGAGGAAGACAGAATCCCAAGCAGGCTCCACGCTGTCAGTGCAGACCTTGATGTGGGGCTTGGCCGTACAGTCCATGAGATCATGAACTGAGCTGAAATAAAGAGTTGGATGCTTAACCAACCGAGCCACCCAGGTGCCCTATCTTTTACTTTTTAATAGCTGCATGGTGTCTGGAAAATGTAGATATAATTTATTTAATCCTTTATTATTGAATATTTGATTCTAATTATCTTACTATTATACTTTCACAATGTATCTTTTCTTATATTTTAATATTATATATATATTTATTTTTGTGTTATAGTTTATATTTACATATATGTGCCAGTGTCATAAAATGCTGCTTAAGGCAAAATTAGTTGTCAGTTATTAGGTAGAACCAGAGGAACTGTGTGTGTGCATTGGGGCATGCCTTCAGCACTCAGACAGATAGTTTTCAACTCTTCCTTAGCCTTCACTTCCTGCTTATGGACATCTTCAAGGGAAGCCAGACCTGAGAGTTCAGGACCTGCTCGGGTTTTCCTGGGTACAGCCCTATTTATGTGTGTGGCCATCTAGATGCTCAGCAATGTGTTGGAACTTCTCAAAGGCCTCTATGGTTATCTCATTTCCTGGATTTTCCTTTTAAGCTTGTTTGCTAGCCTATTATTTGCTCCAATTGTTTTTTTTAATGGCATGAATCTACATTTATTGACTTGTAAATAGGTCCATGACATATTTTTTAGTGGAAAGGCAGTATACTATAAGTTCTGTTTTATTTGAGGGAAGTGTTCACAATCATTGATGAACATAAAGAGACATGAAAAGGTATCCGAGGGGGATATTAATTAAATTGCATCATTTTTTGCATGCTGCCCTGAATGGGAAATTTGTGTTGCTTTTATATTTCTGCTTTGTACAGTTGTAGGTTTATTTGATTTTTAAAAATTAGTATGTGGGGGCCCCTGGGTGGCTTAGTTGAGTGTCCTACTCTTGATTTTGGCTCAGGTCATGATCCCAGGGTTGTAGGATCGAGCCCCAAGTCAAGCTCCACATTGAGCATGGAGCATGCTTAAGACTCTCTCTCTGCCGATGTCCCCTACTCTCTTCCTCTAAAATTAAAAAAAAAAAATCTTTTTAATCTAAAAAAACATTAGTATGTCATTGGAGAAGCAGCAATAGCCTTTAAGAGCAGGTCTTCTGAATCTGTTTTTTGCTCATTTGTTTCAAGTTTTTATTTAAACTCTAGTTAGTTAGCATCTGGTATAATACTTGTTTCAGGAGTAGAATTTAATGATTCATCATTTACATATAATATCAGTGCTTGCTCCAACTATTACCCACCACTTCAGACAGTAATAATGTTAACTAATTGCCTCTGGTTGTTTTTGAGGAGTACTCCCCGGGAAAAGACTCTTTTGACATTGGGTAAGCTTTGAGTCAGGTCAAATAAGGATAGCTTTGCAAATAGGGTCTTCCAGGGAACCAAAGACAGGTCTAATAATGACAGTTCTTAGGGAATGAGGCTTTGAAGAAGTTCCAAACTCATTCTTCTCTAGTGGCTCACAGGATGCTGTTTTTCATCATGAGTGTAGTTTTCAAGGTTCCTGGGAAGCTGGGATGGCAAGATGGGAATATGGCAGCTACAATGCCACCAAGGTCACCATTACTGAGGTTCAGCCATTTTTTCTTAAAGAAAACACTCTTTGGATTACTAGAAGCCTTTGATTTATATCCAGAGGTTTGAAAAAAGTTGATTCTGACAAGTGCCAGTGTTCTCATTGTTTTTATGGAAGAGAGGGTTCTCAGAGTTCCTACCACTGCCACTTTTCCTCACTTGATCAATAACAACTGGTTGAATGAATGAATGAATAATGCCTGGTTCTTCCTCCATGGCTGCCCACATCTAAAACCTTATGGATCATTATGCTTGTTACATCCTGAGTTCTGAGAAAATGTAGTCTGACAGAAAGTGATTTGCTCTCTGGAATTGATGATGGGAATTGTGTTTTGTTATCAAATTGAGCGATAAATAGCATTCAATAAATACCAGCCATCATTGCTAATATTATATCAGTAGTGATATACTATACTAGGAATGTGGTCAGAATGGGCAAATGCCTACTTGCAGGTAAATTTTTAGAAAACCCTCTGCCTATGTAAAGTTATTGTATCCTGGTAAGCTACTGACACAAAATCAGCTCCTCCAAGAAAAGCTGTTGATTCTCATGGTAAAATAAATTCTTTGTTTATTATATTTTTGCAGCATTCCAGAATGCCTTGAAGATTTTCTGTAGGATAAAAAGTGGTCGAGTTGCGATTGATGAGCTGGCTGCTGTTTTGGATAGCATGGATATTCCTGTGATTCCTGAAACTTTTCAGGAAGTGATAAAACATGCTAGTATAGATGGTGAGTTATTTGAATTAATATGTAAATATATGTTTCTTGGATATCAGTGTTCTGATTCATCTTTTAACTCATTCTTCATTATTCTCTTACCTCTTGCCATCCATCAACATTGCTTACTGGTGTCTGTCATAAGAGATAGTCTAGAAAAATTAAATGAGAAATTGTAAATTATTATATTTTGGTATGATTGATAAATATCTAAGAGAAAAATGGATTTATTTTATTTTCAAACTTACCTCTCTTTCTCATTTCTTGTTTGTGGAGAAATGGTTTCTTTAGTGTCAAGGGCATTGGCTTCACAAGTTAGGAAACCTAAATTTCTTAAATTTTTAACTTTATTAGATAGCTTTGATTATACAGCCTTCCTATGATATTCAGTTACTCTTCACAAAATGTAGAATTAAAAAAAATTATGAATATATTTAGCAGATGTTTTGTATTACATGTTTATATGTCACCAGGGGGTACCTGATAATAATGGATTGATAAATGATTGATTCATTGATTATCCATTTATTTAATGAGTCAGATAGTCACTTAATATCCACTGTGCTTGGAACTATGCAAGGTGACACACAGATGAATACAACACACTTCTTTTTCCAAAGGAGTTCACATTCTAATGTGGAAAAAGGCAAATAAGATGAAAATTATAATGTTGTCTAGCAAATAACTATTATAGAATGTAGATATGTTGCAAATGTATACTGGAAACATCAGGGAAAGATAATCAGAGGATGTGATGTCTGAGCTAAATCTTGAAGGATCAGTAGGAGTTAGTTGGTTGAAGGTGGTAATGAAGAGTGAGAAAGATATTTTAGACTGAGGGAACAGTTTGTGTAAATATGGCAGAAACATGATCAGACATGACATCCTTTTCCACAGGCTTCCACCAGTTTTTGTCATTTGTTAGTGGTGGCTTTTTAGTGGGTCTTTGGTTGCTGAAATGTGGTATGAAGATAGAACCAGGCTACATGGATTTTACTAGGTAGTCATTTATGGTGAGTTCTGGGTTGACAGACATAAGTGGAGGGATGTTCTGGGGTATGAAGATGCCCATAAAATAGGGATTTTAAAGATTAGTCTCAAGCCATATTACTAAATAGCCTTTATGGCATGCTCTAACAGAAGCAACAAAAATTACATATGAAACCACTTTGGCACTTTTTTTTTTTTGGCTTATGGAATTCTGGATTTCCAGGCCTTGTACTTTATTTGGGGAGATAAACTGAAGAATTATACTAATTTCATAGATTGTTATAGGAATTAAATAGAACCTATTGGCACTTAGAATAGTCTCAAGAAATGTGAAGCAGAAACCTGGGAATTATCCTTGAGAACTCAGTTTTCTCTGTTCTCCTCATGCAATCATTGTGAAATACTGTTATTTTAAACTCCTAGATATCTCTTAAATCTCTTTATTTTCCAACATTACCTTAGTCTAAGTTACCATAATTTTTCCTTAGGACCATCACTGTTCATCCCTAACAAGTCTACCAACCTCTAGTCTTATCCCCCTTAACACTGTAGCCAGAACAATCTTTTCAAAACACATATCTGAAGGGCACCTGGGTGGCTCAGTCAGTTAAGCATGCAATTTTGGCTCAGGTCATGATCTCATGGCTTGTGGGTTCAAGCCTCATGTCAGACTCTGTGCTGATAGCTCAGAGCCTGGAGCCTGCTTCAGATTCTGTGTGTGTCTCCCTCTCTCTTTGCCCCTCCCCTGCTCTCTCTCTCTCTCTCTCTCTCAAAAAGAAGTAACATAATAAAAAAATTAAATAAAACCCCACATCTGATCATGTTACCCCCTTACATAAAACCTAGTAATACTTCTTGGGATGAAGAACCATTTAATGTCACATACAAGGACTTACAATGTCTGACCTTTACCTTAGGTCTCTAGCTTTATCTAAAACCACATTCTGCTTTGCTTACTGTGCCTTCTTAGAATGTCAGTTATATACCATGCCTCTTCCTGCCATAGCCTTTACATATGTTCTTTTCTTTTCCTGGAACATTTTCCCCCTCCTAGTTAATTCCTACTTATACTTTACATTTAAACTCAACTCTGTTCTTTAAGGATGTTTCCATGACTTTTCTGACTAGGTCAAGTTCTTCTATATTCTCACAGCATTAATCACAATTGCAATTTTTATTTCTTATTATTTTATGAAGATCTGTATCTCAAATAAGACTAAGTACCAGGAGAGCAGATTTTGTGTCTACTTTTGCTCAATATTGTATCCTCAGTACAGTGCTTCTGTACTCCTTTTTGTACTGCTCAGTGCAGTGCAACATTGCTTCCTCAGTACAGCACTGTATCGAGCTTATGGCACATATTAACTGCTCAACAAGTATAAGTCGAATGGGTTAATAAGTCTCACCCTTTACTCCATCTCCTCCAACCAGAGAGAACAAGATTTTTTTCATTTTGTCATTTTAATAAGCTGGTTGTGACTTAAGGTAAAATTCCTCATAGGAAAGGGCCTTATCTTTTGACTAGGAAAATCATTTTGATAAGCGTGTTTGATTATGGGAGCTAAAGCCTATTGAGAGACACCTAGTTTGAGGAGAAAGGTAAGGTAAAGTTTTCTTATACTCTATATAATAAAACACCAGGAGCTTAGAACACAACAGTGGCTAATCAGCAGCTGGAGGAGGAACACTGAGGGAACCTAAGAGTGGATGAGGGTCTAGCAGTCAATAGAGGGTGTAAAACTCTAGGACCATACTAAGTAGTGCTTGCTGTGCTATAAAGAAATCCCTTACTCTCATCAATTACAAGTTATCTAGTAAAAGTTGGTTATATGCAATAGCCTTATGTTAATAATGTTGGTGGGTAGATTTAAAGAAAACAGGGACTGTAGGTTCTGTGTTAGGTAGGCTTGGGGTGGAGAGAAGATAGCACCTGTAGAATGTGATAGTATAAGATAGTGGAATCAGGAGTCCATGGGAAAAGAAAAGAAAACAAAAATCAACTGCAAGAGTATAAAACACTCATGAATCCTCAAATTTTGGCGGGAATATTGATTGTTGGTCATATAATATATAGTGTGGGGTCTGAGCTATTTTACTTAAACATTGAAGGAAAGGACAACCTTAGAATGCCAAAGTTTTGGGTTACCCAGGGAGGAGATATAGATTCTTCTGTAACAGAATTTTGAAATGTGTTATAACTCAGTTATCCCACTAGTAGAAGCCATAACATCCTGTTATAGATACTGTTTTAACATCTTGTTTCTGTATTTGGTTTGGTTTCTTGGAGTAATAATGATACATGGAGAATATGTTCATTTTCACTAGTATGCATGATGAAGAGGAATGCCACTGGAATTTTCAAGGAAGTCCAACCAGCATTTGTTTCATTAGATGTAGCAAGAGGACTATGGAAAATCACTTGATGACAGTTCTGGAAGTGTCTGATGACAGTTCTGGTAGTTTGATTTCTGAAATAGGATGTTGGTGCAGTAGTTTTTTTCTCTCGTGGTAGTTACTGATCTGATAATTGAACTGGGTGAAAAGTAGTGACTAGCATGTTTTTTGATAGAGAAGGTATTTGATATTGTGGAGCTATTGTGGGGTTTATGGAAATATGTTAATAGTCATTTTACACCTTCAAAGTAATGTTGCTTTGAATATGACTTTGATGATTAGGATAACTTTTTTCACATTAGGTAGTTACATTTTCCCAGTTAAGTTTCTACAGAAGTACATATATATATAAGAGTGAGAGGCTCTTTTGAACTTCCCTTATGAGTTAAATGGTACCTACAACTATACTGATTGTCTCAGTCTCAACCAGGAATTATTCATTGAGGTTTTGATAAGCCAAATAGGGACTGAAATAGTAATTTCAGATTCTGTAATGCTTATTTGGCCACCCAGGCCTATATAAATAGATAGTATTTGTTTCAGAGGTTTGTGACAGGTATTTGTCATTGTATAGAAGCAAGGAATAAATTTGAGCAAGAGCTAGTCAATCTATCAATGGTTGACTACTGCATGCTCACTGGTCAATTTTGGACCTTTCTGGAAAGGTGAGTTCTTTAAGTGGAGAGCAGATATAAACAATATAGCCTCCTCCATTGGATTAATTTATGGATGATCCAACAGAATACTTTTCACTGATCAAATTCAAGAGTTTGAGGGCTGAAGCCTTGAATTATTTTAGGATTTACGATTTGATCTAAGAACGTGAGACATGGGCTCAATCTATAAAAGTTCCAGGAGTTCACTGGGGTGTTAGAACCACGATCAAGAAGGGTCACCTGGGTGGCTCAGTCAGTTAAGTGTCCGACTTCCTCTCAGGTCAGGATCTCGTGACTCATGAGTTCAAGCTTCGCATTGGGCTCTGTGCCAACAGCTCACAGCCTAAAGCCTGCTTCAGATTCTGTGTTTCCCTCTCTCTCTGCCCCTCCCCTGCTTAGACTCTGTCTCTCTGTTTCTCTCAAAAATAAATAATAAACATTAAAAAAAGAACCATAATCAAGAAGAGAATGAGAATATATACCAAGGAAATAAAAAAACAAATGTAAGAAGCAATTCCTGACCAGAAGACAACTTAGCATCAATTGGTCTAGCACTTCTTTGATTGGGTCAAATATTTACTTGCTTTCCAGTAATTTAAAGGCCTGAACCTGACATAGTTTACCAATTTTCAAAGAATTGGAATGAATCAAACTTAACACCAGAACCATTAGTATATAATTCTTTGATTCAAAAGGCACATTAAAACCTGGCCTTTGCTTATGCATGTAACTGATTTCTTCTTCATAGACTGAAGAACAAACCTAGTATTTTCATAAGTAGGTAAGCCAACGCCTGGTCTTTCTCACTTTGGATGTCAAGCAAAGTCAAACATTTGGAGGCAAGAACTCTTAGGCATTTTCAACTTCTGTGCGCAACTGAAATGACATTATTTAGGGTCACTGTCTCTGACCCCATCCTCTGTCATACACTGTTCAGGTAGGAAAATGGTCTTAGAGGCAAGGGCAGGAATAGTAGGAAGTTATAATGATGGGAGTGCTGGGCACATGTAAGGTGCTAAGTTAATGGTTTACTGCTATTGACAATGTAGACATTGCATTATTCTTTACAGCCTTCAGTATCTTTTACTCATTCAAAAATAATTTTTAGGGGCACCTGGTTAGTATCTAATTTGGTTAAGTATCTAATTTCAGCTCAAGTCATGATCTCACAGTTTGTGAGTTTGAGCCCCACATTGGGCTCTCTGCTGTCAGCACAGAGCCCCCTTGGTTTCTGTTCCACCTCTCTCTCTCTGCTCCTATCCCACTCTTTCTCTCTCTCAAAAATAAATAAACATTAAAAATAATTTTTAAAAAATAACTTTTTAAAAAGTTTATGTATTTTGAGAGAGACAGAGACAGCTCAAGCTGGGGAAGAGCAGATAGAGAGGGAGAGAGAGAATCCCAAGCAGGCTCTGCACTGACGTGGAGCTCCAACCCATGCCCTGCCAAAATCGAGTCAGACACTCAACTAACTGAGCCACTCAGGTACCCCTAGAAAATTAGTTTTTCAGTGCTAGGAAGTATATAATTTGCTAGGCATGAGGGAAACAAATGACATCCTCTACTCATGAAGAGCTCACAATCTAATGAGGAAGACAAGAGCTAAAACTTGAAATTCTACTTATAGTAAATTCTCAAAAAGCTGTTTATTAAATGAATAGAATATTAATCTGATTACCTAGCTTTGGAGCTTAAAATGTGACTCATTTCTTTTGATGGGAAATTCTTATATTAAGGAAAAAAGAAAATAATGGTCTTTGATGTTACAGTGTGTACTGCATATTAACAATTCCAGATATTCACAACCTCTGTTCCTACTTCCACACATCTCTGTGTTGATTTTGTTTTAGAATGGGATGGAATCTAGATTTGTGTTCAAAAAAGAAATAACAGTACTTGAACTTATTCTACTACAGGTTACCACATGGTGGATATTAGAGATATTCTATTTAATTTGGATGAACTACAGCACCACTATGAAGAGTTTGGTAAGGGAGCTCTACTTGCTATAGCAAGTATTGTTTATGAAGAAGTTGTCTTTAAATTAAATCCTAATTTGTAGGTTTTATTATATGGATTCTGAAAGCCTTCATTGAACCCATTACTCTAACTCTGAAGTTAGGTAGATAAAAATTTAATATCTTAGATATACCTAATCAAGATTGATTTTATAACTATCTCATAATTTTCTACTTTTATCTATTCCTTAATATTTTTCAACATGAAGTCAACTTTAAAACAAATAATAATACTAAGAAAAAAAAGTAATTTGCAGTTTGTGGGTCATTCTGACATCCTGACATTAACAGTTAAACATTTTTTGTGTAGTGGGTGCCTGAATGGCTTAGTCTATTTAAGTGTCCAGCTCTGGCTCAGGTCATAATCTCATGGTCTGTGAGTTTTAGCCCCACATCAGGCTTTGTGCAGGTGCTCAGAGCTTGGAGGCTGCTTCAGATTCTCTGTATCCCTCTCTCTCTGACTCTCACCTGCTTGTACTCTGTCTCTCTAAAAATAAATGAACATAAAAATCTAAAAAAGTTTTTAGTATATTCTTTAGTATCATTCATGATTAGTTTTGTTTTTCTTCATTAATTACATTTTTTAAATCTCTTCATATTGCACATAATGTCATTCCCTTTTCTTTCTCTGTCCGGACATCCTTTGGCCAAGATTATCTGTGTATATAATTTTAAGAATTATATAGTCCTAATAAATTTGCTGCAGATAGAACAGCCTCTTGCCTGATCCTTTCCTCAGTTTCTCCAGAGGCAAACATTTTAAACGTTTTTTAGCTGATTACTTGGTATATGTCTTCATGACTGTAAATAGCATGTTTGTATTGCTACTTTTTGATTTTTTAAAATTTTGGGTAAACCTAGTAAACTCCCTAATATGAAAAACAAAGATTTAGCTCTGTTTCATCTTCCCTGTCCCCACCACATCCACTTACTCTTCCCATACCTATCCAGCCTCCTAATATAGTCATATGGTAATTAAGTTTTAATTCTGTATTTATGTTAATATGTTTATGTATGCACTATTCATTGCTGAGCCACATGTGAGTATCTTGTGGTTACTTTCTCTTTCTGTACAACTTTTCCCTTTTTGAATTGTCTTATTTATTTGCTTGTTTTTTTTTAAGTATGTATATTACTGACTGAACCTTAAATTCTGCCAACTGTCTAAATATCCTTTTCATAAGTTTGTCTGTACAAGGTATTCTATTAGATTTGTCTTCTTGAAGAAATCTTCCTTAGAGTATTTTTATGTTCTTCAGTATGAATTTGTTGCCCTCTACATTTTGTGTGCTGCCATCATCTTGGGATCTTTCTTCATTAACATGCTGGGGACTTTTCACTTCTCTCCTCCTGTATCAGATTCTGTCTTCATATTCTATGTAATTTTCTAGATTTTTCTAGTTTTCAATATTGCCACTGAAGTGCAAAATTTTCTGACTCTTGACTTTGTCTGAAACTGGTTTTTGTTTTGTTTTTCAAGCTTATAGAATATTTTCTTGGTGTCTAGTGTTCTGAAATTTCATGGTGATGTGATGTATCTTGAAAGAAGTTTCTTTGTAACAGTTGTGCTGAATACAGTGTCCTTTGATTCTGGAAAATTAAAATAATTTGTTGATTTCTTTCCCTCTATTTTTTCTGTCTTTGCAGAACTCTTATTATTTGGATATTTGACATTATGAGATGATTACTTTTTTTAACCTTTTTCTCTTATTTCATTATGCCTTTTTATTTATTTATTTATTTATTTATTTATTTCATGAGTGAGAGTGGGAGGAGGGACAAAGGGAGAGGGAGAGAGAATCTTAACCAGGCTCCGTACCCAGCACAGAACCCAACATGGGGCTCAATCTCACAACTGAGATCATGACCTGGGCTGAAATCAAAAGTTGGATGCTTAACTGACTGAGCCACCCAGGCGCCCCATAATCCCTGAATTTTAATATTTAATGTAATTACTTATACATTCAGACCAGGTATATCATATTATTATTCACTTTCTACTTTTTCCTCTGTTCTTCCACCATTTTCTGCCTTCTTTATTTTGGAACATTTTTTAGTATGTTAGTTTATTCTATATGTATTTTCACTGTATCTCTGCATTTTTCCAGTGGTTGTTTTAAGGATTATAATATGCATACTTAACCTTTTGTAGTATAATAAAATAAATATTTTACCACTTAAAGTGGAATATAGAAGTTTTACCATCATATAGCTGTTTTTAACCTTCCTCCTATAAGCTGTGATTTTATTATGTATTACTACTACACACATTGAAAACATCAATGTTTATAAGTTTTGCTTTCAATGATCAAATATATTTTAAACTTCTAAGAGGAGAATAATAGTCTATTATAAAATCAAGTATTATAACATTTGAAATACTTTAAAATATGTTATTCAAATGTAAGGTACATATTCTGAGCCAACAGATAAATTTTAAAAGGAAGCCCCAGTGGGACATTCATTATATTACTATTTTTCTGAAGAGGTTATTTTACATACAAACTGTTTTTTCCCATAAGTACTGAGAATCTTTAGGAGAGTAAATATTTGTATTCTGATTTTAAATTAAACAGATTTTTAAAATTTGTTTTTGAGTGAGAGGGAGACAGAGCATGAGTCGGGGAGGGACAGAGAATGAGAGGGAGGCACAGAATCTGAAGCACGTTCCAGGCCCTGAGCTGCCAGCACAGAGCCCAAGGGGGCTCGAACCCACAAGCAGTGAGACCATGACCCAAGGCAAAGTTGGATGCTCAACCAACTGAACCACCAAGGCGCCCCTGTATTCTGATTTTAGAAATAAAAATTTCCCCACTCCAACTTCCTTATAGTTCAGTATGCTCATAACTACGGGATTTGTAGCTGTATTGGCATATTTAGCCTATTATCTTTCAAAATTGGCAGAGTGGGGAATGAGAACTACAAGCTTCAGTAGTCTATCACTTTTGATTTGGTGTAACTTCAAATAACTTTGGAGAAAAGAATTTAAATGTATTAAACTAGAAGATTATATTTAACCTAGTTAATATTTCAGTCTTTTGATTATCAGCTCTGTTAGTTTTTCAACATATTAACTTTGTTTTCTTTAACTTTTTAAATAAACTTTGTTTATTTAAGCAATTTATAATTTCTTGAATAGCTTTCATGGAGACTTAATTATTATTTTTTAAAAATTATTACAAATTATACAGGTAAATAAAATAAATATGTTTCTCTTGCTTAGCAGTTGTGGAATCAACAGCCTTGTGTGAATCTACTACAAACAGAAAGTTATCAAATATATCAGCATGTTATTCACAGTATAGAAAGAAAAGCATTTTATCTTCCAGACTATCTGAACTATCATCATTCCCTAAGTTAAATAGAAAAACCCTCCAATATCATAAAATTATGGAGGATAATGATTACCTTCAATGTAAAAGATCAAAAAAACCTTTGCAAATAAAAAAATTCCTAACTGGGGTTGATAGCAGTGATACAGGATTCCAGGAACCATATTCAAAGGATGGGATAAACTTTAAGAAAAGTTCAGAGAAGATGGAAATTCATGACTCGAAGTCTGTACCGTGTGACTTGAAGAGCGTTACGAGCCTCAAAAAGTCTCTGGATAAAAGTGATACTTACAGCATCCCAAAACTTCACGAGCCAGCTGTCAGAAGGCATTCCAGCCTCCTAAAACAGGTTTCATCTAAGGAAAAAATTGCAGTGAATGCTCTGGGTCAGTATCATATATGTGAGTCACAGAAACAAGCTGAATTAATCAGTTATTAGACAGTTGTATGCATGTCATTTGTCAGTGCTACTGAGTAACTACCACCTCTGGTATACAGACAACATTGTGGTTTTGATGGGTGTGCCTTTCCAGATGGGTGCTTCCTTTGTCAGGTGCCTAACTTGGACCAAGAAGTTTACTCAGAGAATAATTTGACTCACTCAAGTTCCCTAAAAATAGAGGGCCTGTTTTCTCTTGGAAATACTTACTTTATAATTTTTTAAACTAAATATGCAAGGAGTCTATGTGAAATTTTTTGCTCAGGTTCCATAATTTAAATATATGATATCCATATCTAGTATGATATGATAATGCTTCAGATATTATCTCTTATGGATGTGGGACTATAAAGAGAAAATAACTACTACTATACCGTTTGGTTCCCCAGGGCTTCATGGTCTTTCTCAAAGATGAGCAAGGTTTCCCAACCAATATGTTTTCCTCCTTCCGTGGTACCTCTATCACAGAAGTCTGTGTATGGAACTTAATTAAATACTCCTTCCTCTCGTCCTTGGCTGAAGTTACCTAAGTTGTTTGTTTTCTTGAAAGAAACTTACCTTTTTATTGCATTTAGTATTGAAGGTAATTGCTAAAATGAGTGCTTAGTGAAATATTAGTGGTTCTTATACAATAATACATATTTTAAACAACTCAGTTGAACAGGGAGTATGCTCTGTTAAGGAGGTACAACAATGTCCTTTCTGATTCCTTTACTGATGCACTACTATTACTCTGTGCCTCATTCCTATCTCGGAGTTTTTTATATTCCGGTAAGAATTAAAACCCTGGTTAAAGGAACAATGGTGTAGTAGGCATTTAGCCAGTGGGTAGAAGAAGCCTGTGGAAGAAAGTGGTTATCTAACTTGTTGGTGTCACTAAAACCAAATCACCTACCATTGCCATACTTAATATTCTGTGTAAAGAGAAGTATGAAATAGTTTATCTGGTATAACTTCTCAGAATAAATTGATGGTAACTGAGCATTTCTGAAATGTGACTGTCATTTGATATACCTTTTAAAAACATTTTTAACTTTTTATTTTATAATAATTTTTAAATTATAAGAATTACGCAAAGTAAAGACATTTCTATATACTCTTCATCTAGTTTTCTCAGGTGTTAAGATCTTGTATAACCACAGTACAATGAACTAAACCAGGAAATTGACACTGATACAATATTATTTACTTTCTGAAGACCTTATTCAGTTTTTTTTCAGTTGGTCCATAAATGTACAGTTCCTGGTTCAAGGTCTCATCTAGGATCACACATTTCATTTAGTTGTCATGTGTCCCTTAGTCTCCTCCGATCTAGGATGGTTTCATGACTGTGACACCTTTAAAGAGTATTGACTAGTTAATTTGTGATAAAAGTGATACTTATAGTATCCCAAAACCTCATTTTGGGTTTTCCTTATATTTCTTCATGAATAAGTTCAGGTTATATACTGGAGTCCAGCTCCAGCAGGTCCAGCGTCCCCTGAAGGGAGAGATGGTGTCGGTGAAAGATGAGTGAGAGAGCCGTGAGTTTCTGGCATCTCTACCCTGTCTGGTTTTGTGTCTTTATTTATAGATTTAAGTGTTAACATAACATCAGAAAGTGGAATTTTTACCACAAATAATTTTCAGTGATAAGATGCTTTGAAAAGGGCGCAGAAACAGGTTTTACAGAGGCATTTTTGCAGAACTACTCTAATTACAATGAGGTAACTTACACATTGTAACAGGATATTCTCAGTGAAAAGCAGATAACATACACATTTGTTTGAACCGGTAGTAAATCTTACAATGAAGAAGATAGCAGGATGTTTTCAGTGAGAAGCAGATAGCAAACACATTTGTTTATAACAATAACGCTAAGATTCAGGCATAAACAAGGCCAGGAGGCATTCTGTTTAGCTCACAAAAGGAAGAATGTATTTGTGCTGGTTAGTAAATCAACCTTTTGCCAACCTTGTTCTTTGATGTTGAAGGTCTAAGCACCATAGGCACCCTAGATGTGCCGGCCTTTGCATACGAGTTTAAGTTGTAACTACTCTTACCCATCCTCATAATGGGCACCAATTAGCATAGGTATGGACAGTAACTTATGCCTGGCTCTTGTTTGTTTCTTATTCCTAAATCAGGCTCTCTTTCTCCAGCTGGAGTTAATAGTAAACCTTGTGTTCTTTAACCCCCTTCATTATCTATGCCTTAAGTTTGTGAGGCTCATTAGAAGAGCCTTTCAACAAACATCTGCAGTGCTTTGTTTAAATTCTTCTTTACAGAGGTGGGAACATGCTTCTTTCCATGAGGTATCTGTATGGGGAATATCGGTCTGACTTGGAGAATTGTGAGGCCTAATCAATAGCAACAGGCTTAATTTCACATGAGCAGTAGTAGCAGAAGGAGATGCCAGTTTCCGCCTCTCATGGCAGGAGCCGTGCACGTCTGCCATTTCCTAACTGTGACCGTGTCATCCAGCAAGGCCAGTGCGGCTCCCAGCAGTTATGCATTTTTGGTGGGAATGCCACAGAAGTGATTCTATGCTGATCTCAGCGCATGATATCAGGGGACTCACGATGGCCATGTTTATCTGTTGCTAAGATTTTATGATTTTGAAGATTGTGAACTGAAAGCATGCTAGACTAAAATGATAGGAGGGGGAAGAACTCTCATTGTTTGCTTGGAATCCTGGAGTTTAAACTAAACACATTGTTGTTGTGCTCTCTTGAACGCATTCATTATATTTGAATCCAAACCAAGCAGCATTGGCTGGGCCACTAGAACAGTCTTTTCCTTCAAACAAGTAGTTTATAAATATTTATAGAACTTCAACATTGTTTTCTGTTTGAGCTATATGGGAAATATTTAGGTATAATGTAAGATACAACAGAAATATGAAGAAAAAAGCAGTCATGAGGTAATTATAATTAGACAAAACTTGCTTTCTAATTACTAAAGATTTTGGGTGCTAATTATTGCTTAAGACCCATAAATTCTGTGTCTAAATAGTCTTCTACATTTTGTATATCTAGAAAACATCTATGAAGCTATCGATAAACTCCAAGAAAATTACATTACTGCAGAAGAACTTCAGTCCATTTTGCCTTCAATAGGAATTACTTTATCAGACAAAGAGTTAAAAAAGATTGTGTCCGATACTACTCAAAATGGTGAGACTGATAATACCAAACTTTTTGAAAAAATCTGATACTTTTACGGGATAGTATTAAATGATGGAGTAAGTTCTCAGCTAGGAATGGAACAGAATGGGCCATGCTAAAGAAGATTCTAAAAGAACAGATATAAAAATGGACAGTGGGGGGTGCCTGGGTGGCTCAGTCAGTTAAGCCTCCAGCTTCGGCTCAGGTCAGATCTCACGTTGGTGGGTTCAAGCCCCGCGTCAGGCTCTGTGCTGACAGCTAGCTCAGAGCCTGGAGCCTGCTTTCGGTTCTGTGTCTCCTTCTCTCTCTGCCCCTCCCCCTCTCATGCTCTGTCTCTCTCTGTATCAAAAATAAATAAAACATTAAAAAAATTAAAAAAAAATGGACAGTGGGAAAAAAATTCCTGGAAAAATCTGACTTAATGGGTAGGTTTGGAGCACTAGGCCTTTTATATCTCAGAATTGTTTGTGTAACACTCTCTCACTGTCCCTAGCTATTCCCTCCAGTCTGGGACAGGTACTGGGGAAGGCTGGTCCAGTTCACGCAATAAGAGCACAAAATCCAGGGGCTATAAAAATCTCTAAGCAAATAGCCTCAAGATCCAAGAAGAAATAATTGGAGATTCCAAACTGGAAAGGAAGTGCTACAGCTAGGAATTTAGGGCTAGTGATATTTAAATAATCAAGGCAGGTGATTAGCCCCTAGATATTAAATGGCATATCCCAGTCACCAGCCTAAATTCAAGGCAGATTTTAAGTTTCCAGGAAGAGCTTTTTATATTAGGGAAGTTGTTTTATCATTAAGTAAGAACTGTGCATAGCAGAAGTTCAATTGAGAAGACAGAGGCAACATTTTGGGAGAAAGACTGATTTGGGAATATGTTAGAAATGAATTCTTAGAATCGGAGCAAAATTTCCTAGCTAAGACAATTAGGAAAGAAGATTTGATTAAAATAAATCTAAGGAGTAGGTGTTACTAAAATTATTGAACCCTTTCATGTTGCTTATCAGGGTTGGTATGATCACTGTGGAGGGTTTGTATATAAAAATAGGTAGGTATTTGGATCAGGTGGTAGTGATGGGGACACTTGCGTCTGTCATGTTTGGTCACTATTGTCAAGGTGTCTTAATGGGTAGCATTTTGACTGGGTTTTCATGATGGTGTGAAATAGACTCCTTAAATTTCTCATGGTCCATATAAATGGACACCTTTCCGTTTTCCTATCTCTATCAAGAATTGAGTACCTAGCTCAGTCCACTGCACTTTATAATAGATATTTTAAAATTATTGAGTAATTATTGAAATGAAATGAACTGACCTAATTCAGAAAGACTCATCTAGGGAGACAGGATATGGAAGGAGAAATAAGATGATGATGAAGTGAAGAAGTGATATTTTCATAGTTGTATGAAACTATGAATTTACCTTTTATGCGGGGTACCTGGGTGGCTCAGTTGGTTAAGTGTCCAACTTCTGCTCAGGTCACAATCTCATAGTTTGTGGGTTCAAGCCCCACATTAGGCTCTGTGCTGACAGCTCAGAGCCTAGAGCCTGCTGCAGATTCTGTCTCCCTCTCTCTCTGCTCCTCCCCTGCTTGTGCTCTCTCTCTCTCTCTCTCAAAAATGAATAAAAACATTTTTTAAAAATTTACCTTTTATGCAAAAATATAACAAAATGCATAATCTACATTCTTTATTTTATAGAAAATGGAATGGTGAATTTAGATGACTTTATGAGTGCTCTTTCCAAGGAGCAAAGTCTTCCTGACTATGATGGTAAGTAGGAAATTTATTTTAAAGTGATTTGGAGGAAAGAAGTTGTTAGGTTGAGAAGAGATTCAACCAAACTGAGTTTGCTTTTTGGGTAGATACTTAATATCATGAAATTCACAGGCAAGTCATTAAAACCTGATGCATTAGGGAAGTGAGAGCTAACTTGCACAGAATTGTTATGTGGATTTTGAAAACTGTAAAGTACTATAGAAATGTACACTAATGTAAGGTAATGAGGGAATCAAATAGGTGATTAGCCTCGTTATTAGCAATTGATGGGTGATTTGATTTTTAATTTTTTATAAGGAACTTGTTTAAATGAAATACTGGTTTTGTTTACCTTGTTTTAAAACATTTCTAAAAAAATTCTATTAAGCTATAATTCACATACATAAAACTCATTCATGCACTAATTTTTATGAAATATATAGAGTCATACAATCAGTACCACAACCAATTAAAAAAATTTTTTTTAATGTTTTTTTATTTTTGAGAGACAGAGAGATAGAGTGTGAGCAGGGGAGGGACATAGAGGAGACACAGAATCTGAAGCAGGCTCCAGGCTTTGAGCTGTCAGAACAGAGCCACACATGGGCTGTGAGATCATAACCTGAGCCGAAGTCGACACTTAACCGACTAAGCCACCCAGGCGCCCCCACAATCGATTTTTAAAAAATTTTTGCTTGCAGTGATTTTGGGTTTTTGTGCAAATAAATAAATATTTTTCAGCAAGATTAAAATGAGAAATGAAAGACAGTAAGCCTTGCTGTTTTTATTTCCTTTTGTTTCTTCATATGCTAAAAAGGAAAGATAAGCTTTTTGTGTCTTACCAAAGGATTTCTCAGATAGGGAAAAATTAATCCAGAGGAAGAGATTTTTCTCTTATACTTACATGAAGTCTCATGTTAAAAACTACATTGGGGCGCCTGGGTGGCTCAGTCGGTTAAGCGTCCGGGTTCGGCTCAGGTCATGATCTCACAGCTCGTGAGTTCGAGCCCTGCGTCAGCTCTGTGCTGACAGCTAGCTCAGAGCCTGGAGGTGCCTCAGATTCTGTCTCCCTCTTTCTCTGACCCTTCCCTGCTCATGCTGTCTCTCTCTGTCTCAAAAAAAAAAAAACAAAAACAAAAACCAAAACAAAGAAAACTACATTTAAGGGGTGCCTTAAGTGTTTGACTCTTGGTTTTGGTCCCAGCCATGATCTCACAGTTTGTGAGTTCAAGCCCTGTGTCAGGTAACAGAGCCTGCTTGCGACTGACTCTCTCTCTCTCTCTTTCTCTCTCTCTCTCTCTCTCTCCCTCTCCCTCTCTCTCCCTCTCTCTCTCCACCCTACCCCCATGTTCTCTCTCCCTCTCACAATAAAGAAATAAAAACTTTTAGAAAGCTACATTATAATTTGTCACTTATGATGAATTGCTTAAGTGGTCTTCTTAAAGACACAATCAGTTTCTTGAATGTTTACCTTGTAATCTTTCACTCATTAACTTAGTCACTGTTTCATTGCTGTTTTGTGAAGTAGTGTCCTGGTTTTATCTAACTCTTCCCTCCCATTTCCCCCATTATACTATTTTAAAAATCTATTTTATTTTAAAGTTTTATTTATTTAAATAATCTCTACTCCCCACATAGGGCTCAGACTCACAACCCCAATTGTCGCATGCTTTTCTGACTGAGCCAGCCAGGCGCCCCTAAAATTTAGTTTTAATTGTGGTATCTAACACATAACATAAAATTTGCCATCTTAACCATTTGTAACTGTACAGTTCAATAACGTTAGGGTTAAGTATATTCACACTGTTTTACCACGAATCTCTAGAACTTTTTCATCTTGCAAAACTGAAACTCTCTACCCATTGATCAACAACTACCCATCTTTGCCTCTCCAGCTTCTGCCCACCATCATTCTACTTTGTTTCTGTGAATTTGCCCACTCCAGATACGTGAGTGGAATCATATAGTATTTGTCTTTATGAATGGCTGATTTCACTTATCATAATGCCCTCAAGACTCATCCATGTAGCATGTGTCAGAATCTTCTTTCCTTTTCATGCTAATATCCCGTTGCATGTATATGCCACATTCTGTTTGTCCCCGGTCATCCATGATAGACATTTGTATTACTTCTACCTCATGGCAATTGTCACTAGTGCTGCTGTGAATGTGGGCATGCAAATATCTCTTTGAGCTCCTGGTTTCAATTCTTTGGGATATATAATCAGAAGTGGACACAATCCAGGTTTGTAACATTTCCGTCACTCCTAAAATTCTCTTGTGCCCATTTACTGCTAATCTCTACCTCCATTCTAAGGGAGCTACTGATCTGCTTTCTGTTTCTGTAAAGCTGCCTTTTTTGTTTTATAACATTTAGTATCAATGAAATCATATAACATGTGGTCTTTGGTGCCTGACTTCACTTTTTCTGAGGCTAAATTATATTGTTTTATGTATCAGTAGTTTGTTCCTTTTTATGGCTAAAGAAGCCCATGTTATATTTCATAGGTATATTCCATTTTGTTGATGGTTCACCAATTCATGGACATTTGCTTATTTATAATTTTGGGACTGGTATGAATAATACTGAAATTAACATTTGCATACGAGTCTTTCTGTCGACATGTGTCTATTTCTTTTGGGTATATTCCTAGGAGAATAATTGCTAGTGTGTATGGTAAATTTATGTTTTGCTTTTAAAGAAACTACTGTTTTTCAAAGTGGCTCTACAATTTTCATTCTCACCAACAGTGTGTAAGGATTCTGGTTTCTTCATATCCTCCTCAACCTTTAGATATTATCTTTTTGTTTATAATCATTATAATAATTATATAGTGGAATTTCT
Organism: Suricata suricatta; assembly: GCF_006229205.1. Classification (NCBI taxonomy): domain Eukaryota; kingdom Metazoa; phylum Chordata; class Mammalia; order Carnivora; family Herpestidae; genus Suricata; species Suricata suricatta. The sequence goes on from NC_043716.1 coordinate 42,504,238, forward strand.
TTATGGTTTTAATTTTGCATTTCCCTAATGACTGATAGTGTCAAGTTTATTTGCACATGTTTACTTAGCCATTCAAATACCTTTGGTAAAATAAATATTCAAATCTTTAGCCCATATTTAGAATTCCATTTTGATTTATCTATAGTGCTTCAGAGTTTCTCTCTTTGTATACCTTTTAAAGTTGTTGCTCCAGATATATATACATAAGTTATCACACTGTACTGGTGTTATCATTTTACCAGTTCAAGTGAAATACAGAAATCTTATCTCCTTTTACATCCCTCCCTCATTTATGATATGATTATCTTAAATATTTCCTTACATATATTTAAAACCACATCAGGTGATATTATAATTTTTACTTCAACCATCAGACTTGATTAAAAAGTTCAAGAGGAGAAGGAAAGACTACTATATTTACCCATATTTTGACTTACCATTTTCTTTCTTCCTTTCTGATATTCCAGAGTTTTTTTCATTTATCCTTTCCTTTCTGTTTAAGAACTTCTTTTATCCATTCATGTCTATTGACAACAAATTCTCTTAGTTTTCTTTCCTTTGAGAACATAATGATTTCCTCTTTATTCCTGAAGAATAGTTTTTTCTGAATATGCGATTTTGGGTTGATAGTTCTTTACTTTCAGCCCTGAAAAATATTGTGCCACTTACTTCTGGCTTCCATGGTTTCTGATGGTTTCTGATGGTTTCTGATGGAATCCTGTCATTCATACTGCTTTTCTTTCCCTATAGTGTTTTTCTTAGGCTGCTTTCAAGATGTTTTTCTTTGTCTTTAGTTCAGAAGTTTAATTATGATGGATCTTGACATGGATTTCTTTGGATTTATTCTGTCTGAGGTCCACTTTTGTCTTGGATCTGTATGTTAAGGTCTCTTAATAAAAATATGGGAATTGTTCAGGCATTATTTCTTTGAGTACCTTTTTAACCATCATCTTTTTCCCTTCTTCTGGGACTCTGATGGACATAAATGTTAGATCAGTCTTATATTCCTACAGGTCTCTGAAACTGTTCATTTTTTCTTCAGTTTATTTTCTCAGTGTTGTTCATTGGATGATTTCAGTTGCTTTCAATTCATTGATTCTTACCTTTACTCCTTTCAGCTGTTGAGTCCATACACTGAACTTTTAATTCTATTTACTGTATATTTTTGTTATAAAATTTCCATTTGGTCTTTCTGTGTTGGTGTTTGTGCAAGAGATAGAGCAGGTAGCTCTCCCAGCCTTCACATAATGGCCTTAGACTGGAGAAGATCCCCACCAATTGGCCCAGCCCAATAGTCCCTGGGCCTGTACCAACTTTATCCTTCCCCAGGCTCTAGGATTGACAAGATAGATGCTGGTTCTTTGTGAAGCCCTGAAAAAGCTCACATGCTGGCTGCATGGATAAATTCTTTTCCTCTCCAGGAGGAAACTAAGAGCTGGGAATTTTAATATACTTCTGTGATGAGGAGAGGGGAGGATCACTGCCTCCCGCCAGCCCCAGCCATCACCTTTATTCTACCCAAAATACTAGACTGTGCTAGATCCATCAGAGTGCCAAGACAGGCAAAACAGAAGCCAGTCTTCTGGGGAGGACTTTTAGAAAACCTGGATTTCTGGATATGTGGACCAAACTCTTCTTTCCCTTGAGTGAAGCTGGGAGCTACAGAGTCTCTTTTGGATCATGTTGTGTTGCATTGGAGGCAGCACTTGTCGGAGGGTGTCCCAAATCTCTGTACCAGCTTCAGTATGTCTGCTTTTGCATTCTCCTGGGATACCAGAGCCTTTCAGTTAGTTTCACATTTCTCAGAAGAGAAATTTAGTTTTTAATTTCTGCTGAGTCAGTTTGTTTATAGGGAAAGAAGAAGGGTCTAGGGCTTCCTACTCAACCATCTTACTGACATCACTCATCAGCTGTTTACTTTTTAAAAATTATTCAATGTTTACTTACATTTGAAAGAGAATGTGTGTGAGTAGGAGAGGAGCAGAGAGAGAGAGAGAGAGAGAGAGACAGAGAGAGAGAGACAGAGAGAGAGAGAGAATCTGAAGGCTTCAGACTCTAAGCTGTCAGCACAGAGATCAATGCAGGGCTTGAACCCATGAGCTGTGAGATCATGACCTGAGCTGATGTCAGATGCCCAACCAACTGAGCCACCCAGGTGCCCTATCAGCTATTTACTTTTAAGTGAGAATTTTTTCATCTAAAAATTCCTTTTACAAGATAGTATCACATATCTTGTTCTACATGTTTATACATAAAAATCACCTTTTTAAGAGTCATTTTCAGAATCATCTAATTCAGACATTATTTTGATCATTTCTTTGTTTAGCAATCCATAATGACTTCTAGTGACTGCCTAAATTCAATTAACTCCTGATAATGGCTTTAATACCCTCTACTGCCCAGCTTCCTCGCTTTACCTATCCCAGTCTTCTATTAGAGAAAATCTATTTGAGTTTAATTTTTTCCCAAATTTGCACACACACACACACACACACACACACACACACACACACACGTGTATCTGTCAACCCCCTTAATCATTCTATGTATTTGTAAGTTATTTTAAGAAAGCTTTTATTGCATTGGCACCTGGGTGGCCCAATTGGTTGAGAGTCTGCTTTGGCTCAGACCATGGTCTTGCAGTTTGTGGTTTTGAGTCCCACATCAGGCTCTGTGCTGACAGCTCAGAACCTGGAGCCTGCTTCAGATTCTGTTATCTCCCTCTCTCTCTCTCTGCCCCTCCCCCACTCATGCTCTGTCTTTCTCTCTCTCAAAAATAAACATTACAAAATTTTAGGAAAACTTTCATTGCAGTAAAAATTTATCTGTTTAAATTTAATGGGGGGAATACTGTCCAAATTTGTGAAGCATATATTCCAAAGTATCATAAAAGGATATGTGGAATAGTTATTTCCAAGTGACTATAGTTATATAAATATATACAGAAGATAAACTAAGAAAGATTTACCAAGGACTGAGCCATGTATTGCTATAAAACCTTACCCCAATTCATTATTCAGGATTGAAAGTTTCTACTTCTGTTTTGGTATCAAGAATCTGACTACTAGGAAATTTTAAATTGTTAAAGAATTAAAAGGGGAAATTGTATAATATTTTTGTTCCTATGCATTTAAATTTAAATTAAATTGGCACTTTCTTAGATAAAAAGACTATAGCAAAGTTAAATATATTTTTGGTTCTGATTTTGTACCTTGTTTTTCAGTATTATTAAAGATTCTGGTAGTTCTTTTCATATATAACATTTCTGAAATTATTTTCTATGTTTGTTTATTTAGTATTAGAACTAAAATTCATCATACTATTGGTGTTTTCTTTTTGACTTATATTTAATGCTCATTAGCATATTGTTTTATTTTCAGCATTGACTGATGTCATTAAAGCCATTAATAAAATTAAAGATGAAAATATTGATTATGAGGATCTGAATACTTGTCTTCAGCATTTTGGAGTTTACCTTTCTAAGCCAGAATTTGAGAAGATTACAGAGTTGACTAAGGCTGACAGTAAGTGATAAATGGGTTGACACATATGAAAAGATGGCCACTTTGCTATTTTTTCCCTCAGAATAATGACTTTATTATTTTTATTAGAAAAAAGTCTATTAAAATGAAGTCAGTACAGAAGAATACTGAAAAGTACCACAAAACACACAAAATGCCATTATCTAGAAATATCTAATATTAACAGTTTTTCCAGACATTTTTTTCCTATAGGCAAAAGTACAAACAAAATGAAAGTAGAGTTTGTGATTTTGCTTTCTGACAAGGTAGAGGTCAGGGCAAAAAGCAGTATATGGGGCAAAGGACTCATGTCAAAGCCTATAATTCATCAGGAAGGTGCTAGTTTTGAGTATCTGTACCCTTATAACGTAGCAGCATCTTTTCTAGAGAGAAGATGGTTCTCTTGTATCTGTTGTGAGGTAGACAAGTGGGTAGGGCTGTATATGAAATAAGAATGGCCATGAATACATGAAGAGTACATGAACTTTTAGTACAATGTGTTTCTTATCTTGTGTATATTTAAAAGTCTTCATAATATAAAATAAAAAAGATATAGGAACAAATATAAGTTATGTACCTATGTGGAGAAAATGATAAGACTTTGTTAAAAGACATTATAGAATACCTAAATAAGTTGGAATATGTCCCTTATTATTGGATTCAGAGACCCAAGTCTGTCAATTTGCCTAATTAATTTATTTATTCAGAGCAATTCTAATAAAACCCTGACTTTTTCAATAAACTAATTATAATATTTGTATGCATAAACAAAGACCAAGAATAGCTAAAACAGTCTTGATGAAGATAAACATATGCACAGGGGTGTGGGAGTGGTGTTGGAGGAATCTTCCTTTTTTGGATGTCAAGACTCATTATAATTATAGTTAAGTAAAATGATGTGACAATTGCACAGGGATAGAGAAATTGATAGGACGGGAGAAGTAACTTCCAAACACATCCACAAGTATATATGGAAACATATATAATGAGATGGCAGATAATGAGGAGGAGCTACATTTAGGAAATAGTGTGGAATAATTCATTTTTCAAATGCGAAAAATGGAATTGGATCCTTATCTATATATAATATTCAGTAATAATTTTCAGATATGAATAGTAAAGGTTTTAGAAAAAGAATACTTTTCTGACTTAGAATTAGAAGGGATTATTTTTTAAATTAAAAAAATATTTTTAATGTTTATTTTTGAGAGAGAGAGAGAATGAGCAGGGGAGGAGCAGAGAGAGAGAGAGAGAGGGAGACACAGAATCGAAGCAGGCTCCAGGCTCTGACTGTCAGCACAAAGCCTGTTGAAGAACTTGAACCTCTGAACTGCAAGATCGTGACTGGAGCTGATGTTGGACGCTTAACCAATTGAGCCACCCAGGCGGAAGGGATTATTTTTAAGATACAAAATCACTAACCAGAAAAGAAAAGATTGACAAATTTAACTACATAAAAAATTAAAAACTTCTCTTTACTAAAAGGTAATACAAGCAGAATGAAAAATACAAACCACAAATGGAGTGAAGATATGTTAAAAAAATTTCTTTAATGTTTATTTCTTTTTGAGAAAGAGGTGCAGAGTGCAAGGGGGGAGGGGCAGAGAGAGAGGGAGATACAGAATCCAAAGCAGGCTCCAGGCTCTGAGCTGTCAGCACCAAGACAATTGCAGGGCTCAGACTCAGGAACCATGAGATCATGACTTGAGCGGGAAGTCAGAGGCTTAACTGACTGAGCCACCCAGGCACCCCAGAGTGAAGATTATTTGTAACACTCATAACAGCAAAAGAACATTGTGGAGAATACATAGGAAACCCCTATAAATTAACCCAATAGAAAAAATGGCTAAATTATAAGAAGCACCATTGCCAGATAAACACAAGTTGCTAATAATCATATGAAAAGACTCTCAACATCTAGTAATCAGGAAAATGCAAAATTTGGGTCACAATGAAATATCTTTTTATGCTAACTAGATTGGCAAAAATTGAGAAGTCTCTTAATTTAATTGTTGGTTAATAAGGCAAAAGTGGTAAAAGAACCTTGAAAAACATTATGTAGGACGCCTGGGTGGTTCAGTCTGTTAAGCGTCCAACTTTGGCTCAGGTCATGATCTCATGGTTCATGGGTTGGAGTCCTGTATCTCACTCTGTGCTGACAGCTCAGAGCCTGAAGCCTGCTTCAGATTCTGTGTGTGTGTCTCTCTCTCGGCCTCTCCCTGGCTCGCACTCTGTCTCTCTGTCTCTCTCTGTCAAAAATTAACATTAAAAAAAATATTTTTTTTTGGAAAAACATTATATAGTTAAGCTTTCTATACTTCATGGCTTGGAACATCCAATATTATTTATGCATCCCAGAAAATCTCTTGCACTGATGTGTAAGGAGGTATGTTTAAAAGTGCTTATAGCAGCTCTGATCTTAATAACAAAAGAAAGAAGGAAAATAAATGGAAGTAAAAAAAGAAAAGAAAGGAAGGTAGAAAGAAAGGAAGGAAGGAAGAAGAAAGAAAGATGAAAGAAAGAAGCAATATAATCGGTGACAGAGTGTATAAATAAATTGTGGTATTTACCACTGATGCATAATGAGATACTAGTAGTGTATACATTAGTGAAAATAAACTATAACACTATACTATATGGATGATTTTTGGAAATATAATATTGAATGAAAAAACTAGTCTAGATTGCTATAGCATGATAATTTTTATAGAGCTATAAAGCAAAATTAAGGAATATTTTGTTTATCCTGTTTAAAATTATATGTAGGGGCGCCTGGGTGGCTCAGTCGGTTAAGCATCTGGCTTTGGCTTAGGTCATGATCTCAGGGTTCGTGGGTTCAAGCCCCATATTGGGCTCTGGGCTGACAGCTAGCTCAGAGCCTGGAGCCTGCCTCAGATTCTGTGTCTCCCTCTCTCTCTGACCCTTCCCTGCTCATGCTGTCTCTGTCTCTCAAAAATAAATAAAATAAAATAAAATTATATGTAAAAAAGCAAATCCTTGGTTAATTTAAAAAATTCAGCAATATTCTCTCTGTAGAGAAGCAGTCGAGTGTGAAAAGCACAGAAGCAGATGCAGTCATGTTAAATATGTTCTTCAAGTGGGAGGTGGGTTCAGTGGTTCAGCTAAAATATTTAGATATCAAATAGACATTATAAAAAATAAGGGAATCTATTGCTTTAGAAAGTTATATGTTTCTGTTAGTGAATGTAGATCTTCATTTAGTCTAACATTCCCCTAGAATTTTCCAAAGTCTCATTTTTTTAAGTCTTTAAATATTTGGTTAAGAATACAAAATGATTTGGTGCTCCTTAAACTTTTCAAAGATTCTTTATCTTGGAAATAGGCAATAGGCTGTACTTTGTCTTTGATTAGAATTAGAATTTTGTTCTTTGGTAAAATAAGTAAAAGAGTAGTGTTATCAAAAGCTCATCATATTTATATAGTCCTTAGAAAATGTACATGTATATTAGTCCTTAGAAAATTCTTAGACATTTTTATCCATTCTAGTATTGGGATAATTTATATAACCAAGGAAAGACATTTTCTTTTTTAAAAAATTTTTAAAATGTTTATTATTTTTGAGAGAGATAGAGAGAGATAGAGACAGAGCACAAGCAGGGGAGGGGCAAAGAGAGAGGGAGACACAGAATCCAAAGCAGGCTCCAGGCTCTGAGCTGTCAGCACAGAGCCTAATGTGGGGCTTGAACTCACATAGTCAGCAAGATCATGACCTGAGCCAGAGTCAGACGCCCAACCTACTGAGCGCCAAGGAAAGACATTTTCTAAGTATAGACTGACTATTAAAATGTTGAGTAGTTTCAATAGTATACTGGAATAAAGATAGTAATGCGAATGGTAGCCTGAGGTGAAAGAAACCAGAGGTCAAGAAAGCTCATTTCTAATCTCTGATCTTGCATTTCCTTTTGTGACCTTGGAAAAAGTCATGATATAGTGTCTAAGTATTTTTTAAATATATAAAATAATACACTAATTCTTTATCTACATATTTTTTGAGTTCTTGTGAGGCCAAGACAAGAATAAGGTAAGTTGAAATAAAAAAATGTTGTATACTTGTAACTAGAAGGATTTCGACTAACTTTCCTGCCATTTTTCAGTGTTTACTCTCTCTGTATGTTGAATTGCTTTTCCTCTTATAACCATATATTTTTAGTGGTATTAGCTGATGGCTATAATTATGTTATCTCCCTATAATTTATTTTATATAACTCAATAGTTGTCATGATAATCTAATATTTGAAGATATTAAAGAAAATATTCTTTCTCTTTAGAAACAGAAAAAGTGAACTTTAAAGAGTTCATTGATACAATGATGACTAATACGGAACGCTTCTCTGAAAATTTATGTAAGAACATCATATTTTGTGCTTTTATTTATTCTTTTCAAGTGAATTTATTTATTTTGAGAGAGAGAAAAAGAGCAGGAGATGGGCAGAAAGAGAGAGAGAGAATCCCAGGAAGGTTTCACACTGTCAGTGCAGAGCCTGAAGTGGGGTGTGATCTCATAAACCATGAGATCATGACTTGAGCTGAAATCAAGAGTTGGACACTTCACAGACTGAGGCAGCCAGGCCCCCCAATATATTTTGTGCTTTTAGTGGACCAACTGGTGTGACAAATTTTAGAAGAGTATAATATACTAGAAGAGGTAGTCATCCTCCGGATCATCAGGCCAACAGATGCCTGGCTTACTGCTGATGTGTTTGACTTCAGTCTTCTCTATTAATGATTTCTAAATACAGAGCAACTTCCACGTGCAAATGAATTGAAAGTTTTCATAAGCTTGCTATTTATCCTCACACTTATTATAAAGAGCTAGAACCATGGATATAAAATTCATTTGGGGAGGATTTAAAATGCCTTCCCAATTTGGGTAGGTGATGCCATCTAGTGACTATAGCTGAGAACTAATATGCAGAATTTCCACTTTCATTTCTTTATATATATTTTCCATCTTCCAGTTTATTCAGTAATATTTATTGAACCATTGTTATATATGTTTTATGCTAAGCTGTGAGTGTGTTAAGATGAGAAGGACAGTCTTTGCCACTAAGAAGCTCACTGTAAAGAAGTATAAGGTCATATATGTATATTTTAAATGGAGTAAAGTTATTTTAAAAATTGAAGCTAAAATTAGCATTTTGTTATTTTGTGCTTAGTTATTGGGTCATAGTGCATTTTAAGTAACAGTTATTTTACCTTATAAACAATTTAATTTGCTCTCTGTACAAGGGGACACAATAGATTAATTGAAGAGATTATTTACATTGTTAGTCACTTCATTTATCCTAGGAATTTTAGTTTCATTGAGATAAAAGTTTTTTTTTAACATTTAAAAAATGGTTTTATTATTTTTGAGAATCAGAGAGACAGAGCACGAGCTGGGAGGGCCAGAAAGAGAGGGAAACACAGATAGGAGGCAAGCTCCAGGCTCTGAGCTGTCAGCGCAGAGTCCCATGTTTGGCTCAAACTCAGAAACAGTGAGGTCATGACCTGAGCTGAAGTCAGATGCTTAACTGACTGAGCCATCCAGGCGCCCTGAGATAAAAAGTTTTATTAGCATGGAGTTGTATAGTATATTATCGGATTTGTATCTATAGTTAAATTTCCTTTCTTGTTCTTAAAAATTGCACATTTATATTCACTGCCCTTCCTTTTTTCTTTATCTGACTGCTCATTTCTTCACCAGATGGCTTATTGGTTCTGTATACCTCATTTACCCGTCTACTTCGTCCTTACCCACCAGTCTCCCTGTTTTCACTTTTCTTCCTTATCCACTTTAAAATCTCTGGTCTGTGTACTTCAAATATCCTCAAGTCTTCAGTATCCTAAATTGTCACTTAGCTGCACCTGTCTTACAAAACTCCCAACCTGGATTCTCCTTGTGACTGACAGCATTTCTAGAGAAAATTATATAGCTCAGCAGACTGAACACTTTGAAATCTTGATCATCAATGTCTGCTGACCCTCAGCACTACCTAGGAATTATGTGAGTCCCCCACCCCCAGTTAGTTTATTCTTTACTCTCTGAAACAACTAATTAACAATTTCTATTCTCTCAAACTTCCATTCTTACTTCAACCTCAGCCCTCTCAACCCTATCTGTTATTTGGCAGATAACATAGCCTTTATAAGGAAAATAGAAGCCTGTTTCTATTTTGAGGACATTAAGATAGTTACCAATATTTTCTTTTAAAAGTTTTAAAGTTTTTTCTTTTCAAAGTTAAGTCTTTAATTCACCTGATACTGATTTTTATGTATGGAGTGAAATTGTTTAATTTTTTTCCATAAAAATATTAGCTGTGACAGTTTTATGTTAATTCTTTGTTTGAGATTAATATAATATGTAAGATTTGGAATCTGACACTCACACATGATGGCCTTTGGATTTAGGTTATTATTGGAGATTTTATTCCTTCCATCCATACGTCCAGCAGAGAACAAGATTTCTTCTTGAATTCCTAAAATGGTGACCACAGTGTTTTTAGTCATAATTTTCAAATGCAAAGATTTTCCTGGGCCCTGGGTTGTTTTTTTCTTTTTTGTATTTAAAAAAAATTTGTAATGTTATTTATTTTTGACAGAGAGCAAGAGACAGAGTGCAAGCCAGGGAGGGACAGAGAGCAAGGCACAGAATCTGAAGCAGGTTCCAGGTTCTGAACTGTCAGCATAGAGCCCAATGGCGGGACTCAAACTCACAAACCATGAATCATGACCTGAGTTAAAGTCAGATGCCTAACTGAGCCATCCAAGCACCCCTCCAGGGTTCTGGTTTTAAGTAGGCATCTCAATTATAATTCTAGACTTTTCTGTACCAGCCAATAACAATAATACTTATTATACTATTCACATTTATTGTGTGCCAATACTGTTCCAAATAGTTTTTATATAATTCATTTAATTTTCACATCAATTCTATTATTATGTTTATTTTATGGATGAGAAAACCATGGCACAGAGTTTAAAGAAGTCACATAGTGTGTATGTGGTAGAATTAAGATTAGAACTTGGATGGAATGGTGCCTGGTTGGTTCAGTGGGTTAGGCGTTCAACTCTTATTTTTAGCTCCGGTCATGACTGAAGGATTGTGAGATGGAGCCCCACATCAGGCTCTGTGCTGGCCATGGAGTCCGCTTAAGATTCTAACTTGAGAGGCCATTGTCAGCTTGGCGGAGTGGTGCCACCCCAGAACCAGGATGCACAGAGCGGGATCCTTTAAAACACTGGGGTTTGAACCGCAGCTGAATGCCTGGGAGGTACTGGAGACTATGGAGCAGCACAAACTAACCAGATTGCACCTGCACCGTGCTGTGAGAGCTGCCTGAAGAGGATGTTTTGGTCTGTGGAGGAGAGACTGGGTGTTGCCATTTTTCTTCCAGTCACCAACATGATGGGGCTTTTGAGAATAGGACAGCAGGCCCCCAGTGGAGGCAGACTGCTTACACCAAACCCTGCCCCTCCATGCCTGGCAACTGCATATCTACTGGAGGGCCATTGACACTGACCCAACTAGAGGGCCCGTCCTCCAGACCAGCACAGCCACTGGTTCCAAGGCACCATCAGACAACGGTTCAGCATCAGGCTCCATGCAGCAATGCAGAGTCTGCTTGGGATTCCCTCTCTCTGCCCCTTCTGCGTGTGCTCTCTCACTCGCGCTCTCTCTCTCATTCACAATAAGTGAATTATAAAAACAACAACTCAGAGCTTATGCTCTCAGCTTCTACATTATACTATCTGATTGCCATAGCTCAGCTCAGGCACACACATAATAATTCTTCCTCACTTCTGGCATCTGGTGATTTCCCTTTCTACTGAGCTTAGCATTCAGTTGTTTAGGCCCAAAAGTTAGGAGTCATTCTTTATCTTTTTCTCCTTATGGTCCTAGCTCCACCACTTCCACTTCCTCATTCAAGTCATTACAAAATATTTTTATTGATATTTAAACTCCATATAGAATGTGTTTTGCATTGGAAATTGAAGGGGAATCTAGCTATCATCAGTGCAGTATATCGCCAGTTCTCTCTTTAAAGGGGGCATCTGGGTAGCGCAGTCAGTTAAATGTTTGACTTTTGCTCAGGTCATGATCACATGGTTCATGAGTTTGAGCCCCATGTTGGGTTCTGTGCTGACAGCTCAGAGCCTGGAGCCTGCCTCAGATTCCGTGTCTCCCTCTCTCTCTGCCCCTTTCGTACTCATGCTTTCTCTCTCTCTCTCTCTCTCTCAAAAATAAATAAACATTAAAAAATAAAAAATAAATTAAAACACTCATTCAACTGGGTGGCTCAGTTGATTGAGTATCCAACTCTTGATTTTCACTCAGGTCATGGTCTCACAGTTTTGAGGGTTCAAGCCCTGCGTTGGGTTCTGCACTGACAGCATGGAGTCTGCTTGGGATTCTCTCTCCCTCTCATTCTTTGCCCCTCCCCTGTTATCATTCTCTCTCTCTCCCTCAAGAAATAAATAAAATTAAACTTAAAAAACAAACAAACACTCATTCAGATTTTTGACCTTGACACTCCACCTTAGCTTTTTACAAAAACTCATTTCGTTAACACCATTTGCCAATTTTCTATTTTCATCTTGTTTACCTCTAGCAATTTTTTTTTTGCCTTAAGTATAATTAATATACGGTATTATATTCATTTCAGGTGCACAGCATAATGATTCAGCCATTCTTATGTTTTAATTTAATACGTTTATTCTTCAAAATTTTTTTCCTTGTGTTTTCTGTGACACTGTAATCTCCTAATTTTTCTCCCACCTTATTGGCTCTTCCTTTTTTAAAAAACATTTTGAGGTATAATTGACAGTAACATTGTGTGAATTTAAGGTGTACAAAGTGTTGATTTGATACACTTATATATTACAGTACGATTACCACTGTAGTGTTACCTAACAGCATCATCACGTCACATAATGATCATTTCTTTTTTTGTGGTGAGAACACTAAGATTTCATGTCTTAGCAACTTTCAAGTATATAATACAGTATTGTTAACTGTAATCACAATGTTGTGCATTAGATGCCTAGCACTTACTCATCTTCTACTAATAAGTTAGTACCTTTGACCAGCATCTTCCCGATTTCCCCACCCTTCAGCCCCTGGTAACCACCATTCTACTCTGTTTCTGAGTTCTGCCTTTTTAGATGTGAACCTTACAGTATTTGGCTTTCTCTGTCGGATTTATCTTACCAAACATAGTGCCTTTCAAGTTATGTTGTCGCTCATGTCAGGATTTCCTTCTTTCTCATAGCTGAATAATATTCCATTGCATGCCTGGCTCTTCTTTTTTTGGTCTTGTTTGCAGGCTTTTAAATATTAGCATGACCCCAGGATCCATTCTAAGTCCCATTCTCTAAGCCTCTCACAGGATCATCTCACTGCTTTAAATTACATTGCTAATTCTTTTGACTCCCCATACTTATACATACTTAGTATGTATAAAAAGAATTCTTGTTCTCCAAGAATCTTATTCTTTAACTAGGCTCTCTTATCTCATTTTTTGACACCACTGTCTACCCAACTGCTCAGTTCTCAAACCTAGGAGTTCTTCAAGGCCCAGCCTCTCATTCAATTCATTACTAAATACTCTCAGTTTTGGGGCGTCTGGCTGGTGCCAACTGACAGAGCATGCAACTTTTAATCTCTGGGTGGTAAGTTTGAGCCCCACATCAAGTGTAGAGATTGCTTAAAAATAAAATCCAAAATTTAAAAAATTTAAAGAAATACTTTGTTTTATTCTCTGAACACATCCTATGTTTGTCTATTTCTCCTTATCTTTATCACTGTTGCTCTTGCTGAAGCCACGGTCATCTTTTTCTCTGAACTAGCTTCCTAATTGCTTGATCTTCCAGAGAGTCCATTCTCTATACAGCAGTCGAGTGATCCTTTTACACATTGGTAATGAGATAATTTTACTCACTGTCCCATTAAACCTTTCAAAGGTTTTCTACTGGAATAAAAAAACCCCACATTTCTTTCCATGGTCTGCAAGTAGTAAATTGAAAAGAAAGTAAGATCCAAGGAAAAATGTTGAGTGGAGTTGTAGAGCAAAAGCTATTTAATTCATGGTTTTATCAGTTGGAGTTGTTTATGAAATTCAGACTTCTATAAATATATGATTGAATGAAAATGACTCTATGGTGGTTATTCAGCGACGGGTCACTATAAATTCTTGAAATATTTCAGAATCCTCAAACACTAGTTTTGGTGTTAAATACTTTATTGTGTTTTAATATTTTAAAATTGGCAATCATTTATTACTGTATTTGTTATTCTTCTTAGCCATAAAAACCTTAATTCCTGGCCCTTCCAGATAATAGTTTAACTGTACTAACTTCTTGGACAAGGGTGTTGTAAAACTTGTGTATTATCTACCCTTCAGTATTGCCTGATACTATTGAAAATCTCCATCATCTCAGCAAAGAGAAGATGAATGTTTCTCACCTGTGGAACACTCTATCTAACTTGAATAGTAACTTGAAAAAAAAGGAATTCGTAGATGCACTGAAATTAGCAACAGTGGATGGTAAGTATTCTAAATATTACAATTACAAGATATATAAGAATATGGGTCTGTTTTCTATCCGTCTTTATTTTTCCTTGTATCTTGCATTTGGTTGATATGCCAGTTTATACACTTAGGAAATATAAAGAAACCTCACTGTTTTGTTGTCCAACAGAAAAATGTTAATATCTAATTTATTATTACTCTAAATTGATCAAATATGCATTTATTACCTTCAAGTTGTGTAACATGTTACTGGAAAATGGTATAGCCCAATGAACACAGAAGGGATTGGTAGGAAATGTTAAGAGATGTATTCTAGGTTTTTATTAACACTACTTCAGATATCCATACTGTAAAAAGACCTCATGGTGGCGACCACCTCTAAGCAAGTAAAAAGAAAGATTCAAACAAAACAAAAAATTTAATGTTTTTTATTTATTTTTGAGAGACAGAGACAGCACAAGCAGGGGAGGGTCAGAGAGAGAGGGAGACACAGAATCCGAAGCAGACTCCAGGCTCTGAGCTACCTGACAGCACAGAGTCCAATGTGGGGCTTGAACCCACGAGATCATGACCTGAGCTGAAGCCGGACGCTCAACCAACTGAGCCACCCAGGCACCCCTTAAAATTTTTTTTAACATTTATTTATTTTTGAGAGAGAGAGAGAGAGACAGAGAGACAGAGACAGAACATGAGTGGAGAAGGGGCAGAGAGAGAGGGAGACACAGAGTCTGAAGCAGCTCCAGGCTCTGAGCTTTCAGCACAGAACCCGATGTGGGGCTTGAACCCGCAAGCCATGAGATCATGACCTGATGGTGAAGTTGGACACTTAATCAACTGAGCCACCCAGGTGCCCCTACAGTTTTTCAAACAAGACTATCATTTACTGCTGATATTCTGCATGTGAGAGAGAGGTGGTATATGACCACAGGTGAACATTTCCACTCCGTATTTTTCATAACTTGAGGTTACAAATGTACTATTATACTCTTTTATGTAAAATATTTATGCAAAACGAGCCTAGTAACAAGAGCATGCTGTCTATGGTCTTTGTCAAAGGACTGTCTTGCCCTGTGAGGATTCCCTGTCCCTTTTTCTCCATTATGCTCCTGTTTAAGTGAGGCTGGTAATTTTGAACTGTAAGTGTGTTGGTTGTTTTGTTTATGAGTATATTTGAGATGAGGAGGGTCAATGAAAATAGGATACTACCTGATAATAGTGATTTTTTTTCCCTCTCTTTTATTGAGAAGCTTTAGTCTCTTTATAGAGTAAGTGGAAATTGAAGTCAACATACACCGGAGAAAGCATTATAGGGCATTTATTTTAGTCAGACCAATAAGGTATTATTTTATGAGCTATAAAAATAACTCTTCCATCTATTAAATTACTTATTATGATAATAAAAAAACATAGACAGTATCCTATTCATTTTTGTATACGTACAAAGCAAAAACACAGTATGTAAAATAGGGGTTATTCTACTATCTAAATCCAAATATGTGCATGATATTAAAAAACTATATGTGTACCCCATTTGTCATACCATTTCTTCTTTTAACATACCTTAAATACAAAGTTATTTAATTCTCATTTTAATGCAGTAGTTTGCAAACTTTGGAACCTTGTTATTTTTGGTTTGGTATTTATATTTGGTGCTGATAAAGCAGTAGAATCCTTTTCTTCTGAATATAATCATACAGAGTATCTCAATACATAACTCATAAAAGTTGAGTTTCTCTGACTAAAGTGGGGGAAATGACCACATGAACTGCTTAAGTATCTCAACAGACCCTTAGAAACAGGAGAAAGAACTTTAAACATTACTGACCTAGGATGTTCTTTTTTGACCATGGTGCATGTTAAAAAGGAAAAGGTGGGGGGGTGCGGGGTACTAAGGTAGCTCAGTCTGTTACGCCTCTTGATTTCAGCTCAGGTTATGATGTCATGGTTGTGGAGTCAAGCCCTGTGTTGGGCTCTGCGCTGACAGCATGGAGCCTGCTTGGATTCTCTCTCTGCCCCTCCTCCCCTCTCTCAAAATATATAAACTTTAAAAATGTTTTTTTTTTTAATTTTTTTAATGTTTTATTTATTTTTGAGACAGAGAGAGACAGAGCATGAGAGGGGGAGGGGCAGAGAGAGAAGGAGACACAGAACTGGAAGCAGGCTCCAGGCTCCAAGCTGTCAGCACAGAGCCTGACGCAGGGCTCGAACCCACGAGCGTGAGATCTGACCTGAGCCGAAGTCAGAGGCTTAACCGACTGAGCCACCCAGGCGGCCCTAAAAATGTTTTTCTTGCAGAAGATGATGAAGTACAAATAGAAGAATTTGGGCAAGTGGTAAAGGAAATTCATGATGCCTCCAGGTTGAAAGGTAACTGCTATATTATTTGTGTTAAATTTACTTGTATTGAATGGATGTCCTTGTGGGTTTTTTTTTTAATAATTTCTAGTTCTGCTAATTTCTGGTTACCATGTTGGCATTGATCTGTTTTAAAGCAGGCAAACTTGGTATTTGATTAAAAGTTGGCAGTGTCTATGATGAAAGAAAAAGGCCTTTTTCTAGAATGGGGCCTATGTAAAGCTGTTTAAATCTTTTTGTTTGTTTGTTTTGTTTTGTTTTACTTCTAGACTTTATGTAAAGCCAGCTACTGGCTTTATACTTTTTCAAATATGAATATTTTCTGTATCATTTTAAGCCTCAGACTTAGGACTCTACCCTGTATAATAAAGGCTTCTATATTATAGAATTTCTCAGAAATCTTCTACTACTTCATTTGGTAGACATTCCTCATGTTCATTTCTTTGGATTTTGTTAACATACAAGAGTGACCATGTGCATTTTGGTAGCATGAGTATTTTCTACTACTTGACTTCCGTTTTTGCTTAAAAGTTAAAATCCTAGAACTAAAACCAATGAAGATCATATTCATGGAGTTTGTGTACTTTTCTATTTGGAAAATAAGTTTAAAACTTAATATCACTGGTAATTTATTTGAATAACCATTCAGAATAACAACATAGGTAGATATTTAGGGAAACAGATGCAGAATCATTTCTGGATGTAAAGAAGTACATAGATACTTTTCAGATTTTTAATAGCCACTCTGCCCTGATATAAAATTTCTAACATTATTGTTTCTCTTTTAGGTTAAGAAAAGTATTTAATAATTCCCTGTTAACATATAAATATGTTACCTGGGCCACATAACATAATTAACATCACTATAGTATAGTGAAATAGATTAGCTATAGGAAACAATGCATACAGGTAGAAAAGAACATGGGCTATGGAGTCTGATACACCGTGCTTTGTGGTTTTTTGACTTACCTGCTGGGTAGTCTCTGTAAGTCATTCTGGTATCCTCAATCTTTAAAACAAGGAAGCTAATCACATTTCTCATAGAGTTGTCAGGATCAACTGCAAAAACACATGTAAAGCACATAACCTAACTATTAGGCACATATAATATGCTTGGTAAATGGTAGTTAATTTTGAAATCAGAGAACAGAGTTCAGAAAGACTGGTATTCAGGACAGGTAGTTTTTAATGTGGAGGAAGGAAAAAACAATTGAAATTAAACCATTGAAAAAGGAGACCCAGTGTAGTTTAGGTACCTGAATCTGGGAGTTGGTCATAATGATTACGGGGGTGGCTGTGGAATCTGTCAGCCAGTGCAATAGAAGGCCAATAATTACAGAGAAGAGTTAGGAAGGGCCATCCTAGAGGAAAAGTGTTAACATAGCAGGCCTGAAACTGCTCTCTTTACAAAAGCCTGCTTGCAAGGTTGACTGTCATGTGAGAACTTGGCTTTCAGAATATTCCCTTCATTACTAACTAATAAGGCTGGTTCACTGTGCCTGGACTATTTGTTGATGAACTTGGAGAGGCTGAGAAAATAGGCAAATGGTAAATAAAGTTCTATGCTTTTCTTCAACATACACATAGTTTTAAGGGATTATGGTCGGTGTCTGATCTTGTAGTTGAAAATGTTAGAGGTGGGGCAGGCAATTCTAGGCAATGATGAGGCTTAAAGATAGCCATTGGTTTGGATGACTTTGGAAAGGAAATGAAGACTTTTTGGAGTTGAGAGGTCAAAGTCATTCTTATTGTCATCAAATGATAATGGGAAATGGGGCTGAAGAGAGGATTATGAGCAAGGTGACCAAGATCTTCAAAATGGTGAAAGAGTGATCAGAAAGCCAACAGATGATGGTGTCAGGAGGGTAGTGTAGGTCAATGACAGGCCTGAACCTTAGGGGAGTAATAAGTTTGATTTAAGGTAGAACTAAAAAACCAGACAGCTGAAACTTAGGAGTGTTTCTCTGCTTTCTGGTCCTATGTGGAGCTTGGTAGATGAGCAGACTCCACATAAGGTGTGTCTCTGCAAGGAAACCATATTTTTAAGAACACCAAGCTTTAGTTAAAATAAAGAAGCAGAGCTGATAAAGGTTTTTAGGTGTTGGCAAAGCTCAGATTGCCATTTGCAGTTGCCTCCCTGTAATGATAGGGGGACAGAAAGTGAAGCAGGATCTAAGGTACTAAGAGGCTGTGATTACTATTTGCAGCTAGCTACTGATGACTTAATAATAATAATAATAATAATAGTAAATTTATTGCTATTAATATGTTTATTTAGTGTTTGCTATAAAGCTAATATTGTTTTAAGTATTTTTCATACATCATATATTTAATCTACATATTAACCGTGTGAGGTAGATAGTATTATTATCTTATTTTAAATATAAGACTACTGAATTTGATAGAGGAGTTAAATAGTAATAATTTGCTCAGGGTCACATAGTTTCAGGTCACAAATCCTGGAGCCAGGATTTGAATGTCCTTAACACTGCCTCCTTTGAAAGGGCTGGAAATGAAGCAAAATTCCAGCTGCCAGGGTACAACTGAATCTCGGTAGAATTGAAAAGAAAATGTGAATGAGCCTTTGTGATACTTGTTTACCTATTTTCCATTTCTCATGATTCTGAAATCTATTTCACTTCAACCAGGGTGAGTTAATTTTGTTTGCTACCATTAGAGCTCCATTTTAAAATAACACCTTGTGTAACTGCAATGAAAAACTCAGCCACAGGAATCATTTTGATTGTGCCAATTTTATATTAGCAACAAAGTAACATGGCAGACCAAGCATGTTGTGTTGCTGGACTTTAGAGTTTCCTGAGGGCCGGATTCTTCACTGAGATTTCTTATTCTTCAATTCAAGATGTGATCATAAACCATGGACTACACTGACAGAAGTCTTTAGTGATGGCTAAAGTGTTGTTCTTTAAATCAGAGGTTAGTTCAATTACTGAATCACTTTTTTTATGTTTCTAGAATTAAAAGACATTGTCTTAGTTCTTGATGGGCTTGAAGGTGACATGATACCTGGGAAGAACTTGGAGAGCTTTCTAGGAAATATTGGGATTAAGTCACCTGAAGAAGAGGCAGAGAAAATTCTTCAATCAGATCTTGTTTCTGGTAAGCATTTAAATATTACTATCCTTTTTTTGTTTTGTTTTGTTTTGGGTAGAAGCAGCTGAAGAAAGCATGCAAGGTTTTTGTTCAAGTGAGTGGGCTTCTTTGTTGAGCTAATATCTTTAGGTATTTGCTTGTATTGCTGTAAATGTCCTTGAAGAGGAGCCTTTCTTTTACGTTCCTCTTTTACAGTTAAAAACATTTTTTTAAATGCTTTTCACTTATTTTTGAGACAGAGAGAGACAGTGTGATCAGGGAAGGGTCAGAGAGAAAGGGAGACACAAAATCTGAAGCAGGCTCCAGGCTCTGAGAAGTCAGAACAGGGCCCGACACAGGGCTCGAACCCACAAACTGTGAGATCATGACCTGAGCCGAAGCCAGATGCTTAACCAACTGAGCCACCCAGGCGTCTCACTCCTTTTTTACAGTTAATGAGAATACTCCTAGCAAGCAGGCAGACGTTTTGTGGGGAGTGGGCTCACTGGTATCCACTTCCTTTAGATAGATCTTGACTTAGTGCAAAATGAGTAGTTTGGAAATTCCAGTTCTGTGAATAGAAAACCTAGCTTTGCCACTTTGTACCAAGTACAGTTATTGGACTAAAAACTTTTCTTAGTAGGTTAGTTCCCTTACAGGTAGAATCAGAACTAGTATGTCTACAATCTTGTAAGGTTAAGTGCAAGGCACAGTGGGTGAAAATGAATCCCAAGTATCTTGTATATAAAGTGAAATTGTATGCAGACTTTGACTTTCATATCAGCTTTTTAATATTATGTTTTCCAGGGATTCTTATCTGTTGCCTCTCTCTTTCTTTCAGATGACAACATGGTGAATATTAAAGACTGTATGAAGGCATTGACGGACACCCCAAAATTTTCCAATTTTGTTGGTAAGAGCTTCATGGTAAAAGTGTTGAATGGCAAACAACGCAGGACTCATTCAGAGGTTATGTAGCCAAACACTATATTTGGTGCTTAGATCTTCTTTGTATTATCTGTGCCAAATGTTTGTTTCGTATATATTTGAATACTTCCAGTTATGGCAGACTTTACTATATACTTTTTTCAGTTAAGAATTTGTATTTGGAGTCGCCTGGGTGGCTCAGTTGGTTAAGCATCGACTTCAACCTAGGTCATGATCTTGCCCTTACGAGTTCGAGCCCCACATCGGGCTCTGTGCTGATAGCTCAGAGCCGGGAGCCTATTTCAGATTCTATTTCTCCCTCTCTCTCTGCCCCTTCCCAACTCTCACTCTGTCCCTCTCTCAAAAATAAATAAACGTTAAAAAATTAAAAAAAAAATAATTTGTATTTGAATGGAAAAGATTGGGAAAATCACAAGGTGGTGATGTTTTCCAATAGCTAAAGTAAGAAAAGTTGATTATATAATAATGGCAATTTTGAAACTGTTATAAAAAAATTTAGTGACCAGAAATGTAAGAGATATAAAGCGTAACGCTCGTGTAATGTTACCTTCTGGAAATATCCCTGCTAAAGTATGGTAAATATCCTTTTAGCCTTTTTTATTTGAATCTATGAATATTTGTATGTTCAGAAATTATATTTAAAAATTAGGGGCAATTTTGGCTAAGGTTATGATTTTGAGCCCCGCATTGAGCTCTTTGCAGTCAGCACAGAGCCCACTTCAGATCCTCTGTTTTCCTCTCTCTCTGCCCCTGCTTATTCTCTCTCTTATATAAATAAATAAAATTACCATGTCCATAATATTCCATGACTTGTTTTTTTAAAATTACCAGTGTATCTTAGATATTGTTTCATGTTCCATTAAATCATTAATTACCTCATTCTTTTTAAAGACTGCATAATATTCCATTTTGGTGATGTATTATAATTTTATCCACAATACTTTTGATGATACATAGGTTATTGCCAATTTTTCACCATTCAAACATTTTGATGAGGATTATTATATGTATATATGGCACAAAGTTTTCCTGGGGGATAAATTCCTCAGAAGTCACCCTGCTAGACCAAAATATATGTAGATATGAGATGTTAACAACTACTGCTTAATTATCCTCTGAAAGGGTTGTAAAAATTCACACTTTTATCAGTAATGGATATTATTTATTGAACATTCTGGTGGTAAAAGAATTTTATTATTCTTTTAATATGCATATCTGTAATGACTAGTGATATAAAACATTTTTCATATGATTGTTGAATGTACTTCGATTATATTTTAACTGGATTGTCTTTTTCATATAAATTTATAAATAGCTCTTTATACATAAGGGACATTAATGTTCTGTCTCATCTATTGGCATTTTTTTCTAGTTTATTATTCATCTTTAACTTTGATTTTAGTGGCTTGCTTTTTGCCATCTTCTGTCTTATGTTGTCAGTTTTGGTAATTTTTATTTTCCTAGGAAATTTATTTTATTCAGGTGTTTTTGGGGAATATTAGTACAATCCTATTCAGTGATGATTCTTTTGATTTTTTATTGTATCTGGTTATTTTCTCATTCTTAAATTTGTATATAATATTTGTGTGTGTGTGTATGTGTGTATATACATATATATATCTTTTTCCATATTTACTAGCAGTCCTTTTAATTATCTCTCTTTTTAAAGCTCTAACTCTTCGGTTTATCTTTAGTGTCTCTATTTATTGTTTACAAATTCTCCTTTTATCTTTACAAAGTCCTCTCTATTGTTCCCTTATGCCTATTTCATAGTTTTTCTAAGTTGTTTAAATTATTAACTTACATTTTTTTTTTCTTACTGAGAAATGTTTGACTGTCAATTTTCATTTCAGTAAGGCTTTGGTTTATCTAACAGTCTTTGTTTATTATTATTGTTATTTTCTAAATATTTTCAGTTGTTTGATTTTCTCTTTGTTGTAAGAGTTGCTTAAGAGAAAACTTTAAAGCAATTATTTGAAAAATTTTAAAACGATTTGAATTTCATTATTGTCCTATTTTTGTTGTTTATTTTTATTTAAAAAAATTGTTATGCTTTTTATTTATTTTTGAGAGACAGAGAGAGACAGTGCGAGCAGGGGAGGGTCAGAGAGAGAGGGGAATGGAAGGTATTTTTTATTGAAATGGTGAGCTCATTGATAGAATAACTAGAGAAACTTTGGCATACTTTTTTGTTCATAAAGGAATAACCCACGCAGAACCCAGACTTTAAACAAAATAATTTTAAGAATAAAGGTAAGGGGCTATAGAAAACTTTAGTAGAAAATGGATTGCTGTAGCTTTTTAAATGGCCACATGTGGGTAGCGGCTGTCATTTTGCACAGTGGAAAACTTGAAGAGTCCAGTTTTACTGTTATGTTCCAAAAATTTAGATCCATGGGCTGAATTACATGTTGCATGTATATTCTCTGTGTTTATAGCATTAAATAACATCATCAGTACATTGGATCGTATGGAAGAAAGTGATCAGTCTGACAAGGACAACTATGCAGAGGTACTTGGAAACACCAATAGAAGTGATTTCATTGATGACAGTCTTCAAGAAGTGCTGGATAATTCCTTGCTTGACAGTGAGTTGATTGAACAAATAACTAGCAACATGTAATAAAAATTTCTCCTAAAATTTTATCCAAGGTTTTAAAATATTTTACCCAATACTAATTAAATATTAATACTTAGTTCCTAAATAGTACTGTAAGTGTATTGAAATGCAATTTACTACAGACCAGATTTAGAGATATATCTTATATTCTATATCCACAGAGATTTAGTTATTACAGTATCAAATTCCTGGATGATCTCCTGTACTGGATTGTAAAGTTGGTCTCAAAGTGTTTATATATATTGTTGTATGGCTTTAAAATATTTCTTTCTAGAGTAATTTCACTTCAAAGTTAATCCCTTTCCCTTTATGAATTTTAAAGAGGTTTTAATCATTTTCTAGCTTTTTTTTTTAGGTGAAAGGCCCTTTGAAAAATACAAGTTATTGTTGAATAATTACAACGTTTGTCTATATAACACTATGTATAAGTGTTGAGCTGCTATTTGCTTTATTTACAAAAAATTTCCTGACCCATTCATATTCTTATCTGGGATACACCCAGATAGATTTTATCCATACTTGGAAAGCCATTTCCTGCCTTTAAATTTAGCTTCAGCTAAAAAATAAGATCAGATCTGCCTCTCAGGGAACAACTGGCAATGTGGCAAAGACAGTTTAGATTGTCAAAACTGGATCTAGTGAGTAGACATGGGGTGTGCTATGAACCACCCAGTAATGTATAGGACAGCACTCCCCCAAATAATTACCTGGCCCCAAATGTAATTTTACTGAAGTTGAGAAATCCTGTTTTAGAATTATCTTGTAAAATTGCCAAACCTATATTTTGGAAGTGGTTTTTAATAGATGTTTTTTTTTTTTAAATTCTACTTAGAACAAATTTTAAAAAATAATGTAAATATAATGTATCTTTATTCTAACCTCCTTTGTTTCAAGGTAATACCTGCACTCATTGTGAGTTGTTCTCAACTGCCCTCTAACTGTAATATGGTCCATCTATGCAAACGGACATACCTTAGGTCTATCACTTGTCCCTCAAATAGATCTCTGTATCAATTTGCATTTTTGTAGAAAGTGTATGGGATGAAGAGGATAACTGCACGTTGTCCTAGGAAGAGCTCCAGGATTAGATGGATGGGCGGGCAAACAGAACTAGAGAAGGACTATTCAGACTAATAATGAAACATTTTATTGAACATATGAGCCTGGAGATTAAGCCGCCCTCTTAGGGAGAAAGGAAGCATTTGTAACATTAGACTCTCAGCCACATTTAAGGAGCTTAGTGGAGGTTGACAAATCCGTGGAGTCTAAGAGGTAAGAGGAAGATGAGTAGAGAATGTTATGCTGGAAGCTAGTGGTAGATTTTGAGAAGAAGGGAATGGTCAATGATAAATGTTAGTGAGACATGAAGTATATAATCTGTCCATTGGTTTTCTTCCAAACTGGGTAAAATCAGGATGCTGTTCCTTATGGCATAATCTCTCTATTTAAATTTGCAGATTTTAGGAAAGAGTCTTTGTCTTCAAATCTGAAACTACCAGCAGCAGATGGTAAGGACTTTATATATGGATACAAGAAAGCATTCCCTATGAAAGAGCTACTTTTTAGGATCATTGCCAGGTGCCAATGGATTCCTAGTCCTTTTTTCCCACTCCAGCCAGAGTAATATGATGGTGTTATGTCCCCCTATTTACAACTCTTTAGACATTTTCCATTGTTGTTAAAGATCAAAATCCTGCATGTCCTAGCTCTCTAGCATGATTTTGCACCACCACCCTTGCTTTCTGTATTTTCAAGCACATTGGCTCTCTTTCATTTCCTTAGATACTTTCTTTTCTTCTAACTACAAAGCTTTTGCATATTTTGTTCCCTGGAATATTTTCCTCTGAAACTCTGCCTGGTTAATGTTTACTCATCTTTCAAATGAATGACAGGGTACCCGGGTGGCTCAGTTGGTTAAGCGTCTAACTTTGCTCAGGTCATGATCTTGCATTTTGTGAGTTCGAGCCCCACATCGGGCTCTTGTACTGACAGATCAGAGCCTGGAGCCTGCTTCAAATTTTGTGTCTCCCTCTCTCTCAGCCCCTCCCCTGCTTGTGGTCTGTCTCTCTCTCTGTCTTTCTCAAAAATAAAATTAGAAAAAAACATTAAAAAAAATTTTTAAACATTCAAATGAATGTCAGTTTCCTCTAGGGAGCCTATCATTATCTGCTGGGCTGGGTCAGCTTCTTTTCTGATATGCTTTCATTAAACCATGTCTTTTTCATAGCATTTGTTTCATATTATAAATGCCCATTCATATTTTTTAAATGATACTAGAAATTCTCAGTATATTTTACCTTATATAGTAACAAAATAGGGGCACCTGGATGGTTCAGTTGGTAGAGCATGCACCTCTTGATCTCAGGGTCATAAGTTCAAGCCCTACATTGGACATAGAGCTTACTTAAAAAAAATACCAAAAATATTAGAGAACTTTAAATTATCTTAATTCATTAAAGTAATTCATTAAGAAATTGATTTTTGCCATTCTGACATGTGTAAGGTGATATTTCATGCTGGTTTTGATTTGCATTTCCCTGAGATTCATGACGTTTAACATATTTTCATGTGTCTGTTGGCCATCTGTATATCTTCTTCAGAAAAATGTCTATTTATGTCCTCTGCCCATGTTAAAATCTGATTGTTTTCTAGTTCATATTTTTGATTATTTGATTAATGATTCTTTTTCTACATGCCTGGAAGCTTCACTGGGCCAAGAGTCATGTCTCCATTTTGCTCCAGACCCTAGCATTTTTTTCCAGATCCTAGCACAATCTTGGCTTTCAGAAGCCTCTTAATAATAGCTAATTTACATAGTTAGTATTATATAATATTTACTTTGCTAGGCATTGTTTCAAATCCTTTATGTTATTAACTTATATAATTGAATATTTATGGACTGGAAGAATGACAATAAATCTGTCTTATCACATTAGCCTCTTCTCTCATCACTTCTGCATTTGTATTTATTCTGTAGCCATATTACTTATTATAATTTAAATTGGTTCCACATCTTTGCATGTGTTGTTTCCTTTCTGTACATTCCCTGTCAAACAAATTCACATTCTTTCCCCAAACTCCGCTCAAACATCACTCCTCAACCCATACAACTTTCCAGAGTTGCAGGGTAGGTGAACTGTCTCAGTGCTTTCATATATTGTACTTATTTTTCTCATAGTACTAACTATATAATGACAAACTCAGTCCCTGTCTCCAAGGAATTTACAGAAAACTCTTTGATGAAAGGGCTGAAATTTCCATTGTTGGTCTTAGCAGCTATAAAATAAATGTTAGTAGAATGAGTATAGGTCTAAAATGGTATTATGGTATTCTTTCCAAGTGAAGGTTTAGTATAATCATTGGTAAAATGCAGTGATTTTCACACTATGGAAACATACATGACAACTTCATTTTAGGGTTGAGAGAGACATGGAGTGAGAAATAGTATCGACAAAAAACTGAAACATCCAGTAACGATCATGTCATATTTTAAATTGGTGTGGTATCAACAGGACTGCATTTTGTTGTAGGGGTTGTGCCTTGCACAAAGGATGCCTGGTTGAGAGAGTCCAGGGAGAGACTGAAACACACTCCACATTCCACTGTGCTCTCCAGGCTGGGACCAGCAGTGCTAGATGGCAGCTACCTAGAGGAAGGTGTTTCTCTTTGTAATTGATGCATAGAGAGGGCTGCCTTTCTCTAGTTCACACAAGAACACAATATCGACTGGTAGTGGCCCTGGGGATCAAGAGCTTTAATCTCAAATTTTAGAATTTTTTTTGGTTTACTTTATCAGTTGATGGGAAAACGTTAGATCTACATGTACAGGATGTTACTATTATTTAAGAAAGGGTTACAGCTTATTCACTATTTAATGAATGAATGGATTCAGATAACCCATCATATTCTCTTCAACACATGAATTTCTGGTTTTATTTTTTTCTTTTCTTAAATGTTTATTTGAGAGAGAGAGAGAGAGAGAGAGAGAGAGAGAGAGAGAGGGAGAGAATAAACAAGTCAAGGAGGGACAGAGAGAGGGAGACACAGAATCTGAAGCAGGCTCCAGGCTCTGATCTATCAGTGCAGAGCCTGATGCAGGGCTTGAACCCAGGAACCATGAAATCATGACCTGACCTGAAGTTGGATGCTTAACTGACTGAGACACTCAGGCACCTCTAATTTTTTTGGTTTTAAATGCTGCTTGAAATAAATGTGTTGTTGGTTACAAGTAGAAAATATTTTGCTTTTTTTCTGCAGAGATTTTAGTTAAATACATATACTTAAATTGAAAGTTCAACTATAATGGACTCTGTACAAATTATTTTGTATTTTTAAAAATAACAGTATTATATATATATATATATATATATATATATATATATATTTATCTTTGTAGAGATTAAAGAAGTGGCTCATATCTTGACAAGTGTTGATAATGGCAAGATTGGTATACATAACTTGGAGCATGCCCTGAAAAGTTTGAATGCTAATTTAACTGAAGAGGACATCAGTGAAGCCCTTAAATGTTGTGACATCAGTGGTGAGCATTTTTTGGGGAGGGGGGTTGAGATTCTTCTCATTTTGCCATGTTTATAGGAACCAGTCTTAGAGCATTTTATATGGAGGTAAATAAAGGCACTTAGATTGATGCAGATTAGAGCCAAAAACTGCTAATTTAAATATTTATTGACCATATCTATTTGTTCATACTCATCTGGGTACTCCATATGCTTGTTTAGATAATTACCATTCACTTCTTATAAGCATGGGTGGGAAAATACCATTATGTAATAAAACAAAGACATGACACCAGCAGCTTCATTTTGATCTACAGTCTTTCTTCAGAGGAGATCCGCTTTCACCTTTTATTTTGCTTGTCCCATTCTGTTTTTTAACCAAAGGAAATATCCAAAGTTTCATTACATTTTAGAAGAACAATTATTTAGTTTTGGTCATTGTTTCCAAGTGGACGTATATTTATCTTTGTTTTCCATCTTTGACTTCATGTAATATGTACTTGATCTCCTTTCCTATTTACATTCACTCAAGTATCAAATCATGTGGGAATACTTCTAAAAACTGGTGAGTTTTACTGGTTTTAGGCAGCTTTTTATTTGGAGTTTATCTTAACCAGCTTGTTTTTTCTATGGGAATCCTATGCGTCTTAGGTGTAGGAGTACCTCCCCAGTACTGTTTGGTTATTGCTTTGCCAGGTACCCTAGATTATTATTGACCTCATCCATTTTTATGCTTTGACGGGGTTTTTCATATCGCGAGAATGGTATAAATTTAGACTCTAAGCCCACATGAGATGCAGGAGATTTTTCACAGGTGATCTTTTTTCCCACTGCCTCTCAAAATTAGGAAGATTTCCATCTCCTTGGCGTTTACCTGGGCCAGTGAATATAATCTTTTAATCTCCCTTTCACTGGATTGAAATTCTCTAAGCATCCCAGTTTCATTTGGTGTCTAAATTCAAACTCTCCATGTAGCAGTACTCAAGTTTTCTTTCATGAATATGCATGAGCATTTAAATCAAGCACCTTGCCACTTTTGGATCTGATGTATATCCCCAGAAAGCTGTAGGCTTAGTACTTACTTGGTTTTCCCCTCTGGATCTCTGTGCCCACTTAACGTTTTATCATTTCCTTTTCATATAAGTTGGTCATGCATTTATAAAGTATTTCATACAACATCTTTAGGAATTTGTAGTATAATGGTTTCTTTGCTACCCAGCTTGCCATTTTGTTAATGTAGTTAAAGCCCTATATTTTCTGCTATGGATACATTACTGCATTTTATTTCGTGTGTGTGTGTGTGTGTGTGTGTGTGTGTGTGTGTATAGTTAACATCATCATCTCTGGCCTTAGACTGCCTTAGTTCAAGTATAGCCTCCAGCACTTTCTGGCTCTTGTGACCTAGACAGGTTATTTAAGTTCTCTTTGCCTTCATCTTTTAAAGATGGGCATATCAAGCATACCCATGTTATAAAACTCTTGTGCAGATTTTAGTTAATAAATGTAAAGCCTCATAAATGGATACTTAGCATATATAAGGAACTCAGAAGTTATTTTAAGTTCTTTTTATTGAGTATGAAGTCAAAAAAATGAACTATTAATATCATTAGCTGTTCAATGGGTGGTTCAGGAAAGTATGAAAATTATATTGAAATAGTTTCAGTCATTTGAGGAAGAAACTAGGGTAGAATGGAATTTTTGGTATTGTAAATCAGAGCCTTTATTTATGTACCAATTGGGTATCAGGGTTTTAATGACAACATGCTTGATTTTGATTTTTCCAGAAAATAATGAGGTGAATTTAAAAGATTTCTTTAAAAGTATTAAGGAAAGTCCACATTTCAAAGAGTCCATAGGTAAGTGAATACTTCCATTTCAAAGAAGTAACTATAAAATAAAGATAATTAAATCACATTTAAAAAAATCACTGAATGGATTTCACATGTTTAATTTGTAGTCTCTACAGTTTCAAAAAGGATTCCAAGCAGCTTATGCGATATAAATAATATGAGAATATAAAAAACAAGTGAGGAAAACAGGGGAAAATTATAAAGGAAGGAAAAGAAATAAAACAGTTGAAGGAGTTATACAGTAAATACATTTGCTGTTAATACAAAGCTCTTACTCAAGCGAGATAAGTTCTTCTTCATACAAGGGGTTCTGGATCTATGAATTAAGTCAGGTGTGGAAATTGGGTTGATGGGCTACTACCCTCCGTTGTATTGTCTCAAGTCAGGCCTCTGGAGTTTTCAGGTTTACCCAACTGGACTGCCTATTGATTTCACTTATAGAAATCTTAACTTCAACTAACTAGTTTCTCTAAATCCTTGTGCTATTAATCCCTGTATCATTCTTACTACCATATCAACTCTGTTGCCTAAGCACGTCATTTTGCCCCTACTGTAGAAAGACAATTGCTTGGTCTTTGTCCCCAAAGTTCCTCTCGTCCTCCTTGAAATTAGGAAAATCATTTCAACCCCAGCATCTTTCCCTAAACCCCCATGTCTACAGAGAACACCTACCAAAAAACTCGCCACAGATGCAGACACCCCTGTCAACAAAGCATTGGTGAAACAAATGTCTCTTTTTTCTCTCCACATCTTAATATCTCTAAAATTAGAACACCTTTATAACCAATGGCATTATTTATCAGATGTACATTTTTACCAAGATATAAATCACATACCATAAAATCTTATCCTTTTAAAGGGCTCAGTTCTGTGGTTTCTGGTATATTCACTAAGTTGGGCAGCCATCACACTCTAATTCTGGGGCATTTTCATCACCTCAAAAAGAAACCCTGTGCCCTTTAGTGGTTATTTCCCTACTCTCCCCAGCCACTGACATCCACTAGGCTGCTTTCTATCTGTGTTGATTTGCCTGTTTTGAACATTTCATGTAACTGGAATCATATAAAATGTGGCTTTTTGTGTCTGACTTCTTTCATTTAGCATACTGTTTTTAAGGTTCATCTGTATTATAATATACACAAGTACTTCATTCCTTTTTGTGGTAGAATAATATTCTGTGGTTATATCATATTTTCTTCAGTATATTTATCAGTTCATAGACATTTGGGTTGCTTCTGGTTTTTGGCCACTAAGAATAATGCTGCTATAAACGTGTGTGTACATTTTTTTGAGTACAGGTTTTTGTGTGGATGTATTTTCATTTCTCTTGGGTACCTACTTTGGAACGGAATTGCTGGGTCTCATGGTAACTTTATGTTCAACTTGAGGAACTGCTGGAGTGTTTTCCAAAGCAGCTGCCCCATTTTACATTCCCCCCAGCAATGTGCATTTCTCTATATCCTTCTCAACATTGTCTTTTTTATTGAATAAGCCTAGTCTAACAAGTATATCACCATGGTTTTGATTTGAATTTCCCTCAAGGCTAATGACATTGAACATCTTTACATGTGTTTACTGGCCATTTGTATATGTTTTTTGGAGATATGTATCCTGTGCTTATTTTATTTTATTTTATTTTTTTATTTAATTTAAAAATTTTATTTTTATTTTTTTTACTTTATAAAGTTTCATATTTTTTTAACATATGCAATTATTTTCCATCATTTACAATACAGTAGTTGCAATGACACTCAAAACAGAAAAGCAAAGTAAAAAATCAAAACACCAACTTCTGTTTCATGTAATTAGACATACAGAAATTAGAAGGTTAAGTAACAACTAGTTAATCACCTAATTTCAGAGCTATTTGAAGTGGCAATCGTTATATAGCAGCTTATCTATGATACATTCAAGATAAATGATACAATATATTACTTGTTCATAGGCTACAACACAGCCTGCTTAATACCTTTCCTTGAATTCCACCTCTATACTACAAGATGCTTGAGGTCCATGCAAAAAAGTAGCTACCTTTTATGTAGGAAATGGATGATTAAGTCTTTGGTGTTGTAAAAGCAACTTCATTTAAACATAACCACCCCCACCACCAAAAAAAAGA
>NC_043716.1:42535892-42559448 GCF_006229205.1 Suricata suricatta
CATATGGTTTCTGTCCTTCTCTGCCTGGCTTACTTCGCTCAGCATGACACCCTCAAGGTCCATCCACTTTCCTACGAAGGGCCATATGTCATTCCCCCTCATTGCCATGTAGTACTCCATCGTGAATATATACCACATCTTCTCTGTGCTTATTTTAAAATTGTGTTATTTGTCAAGTTGTTAGGATTCTTATATCCTGGATACTACAGCTTTATCAGACAGATGATTTGCAAATCTTTTCTCCCATTTTGTGGGTCTCTTATCTTTCTTGGTGGTGTCCTTTGAAGCACAAAAGTTTTTAAATTGGGTGAAATTCCAATTTATATCTTCTTTTGTCACTTCTTTTGATATGTCTAAAGATAATCCAAATCATCAAGACTTAAACTAATGTTTTCTTTTAAGAATTTTATAGTTTTAGCCTTTTAGTTTCAATCTTTGATTAATTTTGAGTTAATGTTTTTATGTGGCATGAGAGGGGAGTCCACTTTCATTCTTTTGCGTGCAGATAGCCAGTTACCCCAGCATCATTTATTGACAAGATCATTCTTTCCACTACTAAATGATTTTGGTATCCTTGTAAAAACTCAATTGACCATAAATGTATGGGTTTATTTCTAGACTCCCAATTCCATTCCATGGGTTTTTATTTGTTCTTATGCCAGTACCACATGTTCTTGATCACTATAGCTTTGTAGTAAAGTAATGACCTAAACTAATTTTCAACCAGAGCAGAGCATCAAAATTACCTATAAAGCTTGAGTTACCCGGTTCTACTTTTGGCTATAATGGAGTAGCTTATGTGAAACCAATCCTCCTGCTGAGAATAACTGGTAAAATCTGGACAAAATTAAACAGCATCAACAACCACAACTGTCTGACGGCATCGGAAGGGGACCAAGGCTATCAGGATTTGTGGGGCTATAAGATAAATGCAAAGAGCATGACTTTTAGCAACAGCAGCTGTTGCTTCTTTGTCTCTGTAACATAACTTTAAGTGAAAGAATGCAATATAGTTTTGATATAAACTTATTGGTAATGCTTCACCTTATTATTTATTTCAGAGGCCACATATAAAGTATTATGTAGCTGTAGGCATAATGGTTGACCAGTTACATGTGTTTACTTGAAAGGCACAGGAGTTAAGAGCATGGGCTTTGGAACTATAGTGCCTGAACTTGAATTCTGGCCCTGCCACTTAATACCAGTATATTCTTTAGTAAATCACTTAATCTCACTAACCTTAGGGCACCTGGGTGGCCCAGTCAATTAAGCGTCCAGCTTCGGCTCAGGTCATAATCTTGTGGTTCCTGAGTTTGAGCCCCGCGTTGGGGTCTGTGCTGACAGCTCAGAACCTGGAGCCTGCTTTGGATTTTGTGTCTCTCTCTCTCTGACCCTTCCCTACTTGCACTCTGTCTGTCTCTCTCTCAAAAATAAACATTAAACAAAATTTTTTAAAAATCTCACATCATTGGATGCCTGGGTGACTCAGTGGGTTGAACATCCGGCTTCGGCTCAGGTCATGATCTCATGGTTTGTGGGTTCAAGCCCCGCATTGGGCTCTGCTGACAGCTAGCTCAGAGCCTGGAGCCTGCTGCAGATTCTGTGTCTCCCTCTCTCTCTGACCCTCCCCTGCTCACACTGTCTCTCTCTCTCTCTCTCTCTCTCTCTCAAAAATAAATAAAACATTAGAAAAAAATTTTTTAATCTCACATCAATTTATTCATCTGAAAAATGGGGATAATAATGTCTATCTTGGGATTTACTATAGGGCTTAAATAGGTAAAGTAGAAGTACTTAGAATAGTCTCTAGCACTTAGTAAGTTTTCAGTAACTGCTAACTATTATAATACACAATGGTTTTTAAAACTATACTGGTAATCTCATGTAAAAGTCTTTTATGCAACTCAAACCTATTAAGGGAAAGTGAACAATATTCTCTTATTTCTGCTGTTAAAACATGTTTTTGCTCTTTCTTTTTCAGCTACACAGCCTCTCTTAGCTGTTACCCAAATTCTCCAGAATGATCTAATTGATGCCTCTGACCTCAAGGCATTATTGATGAACAATGACTTTTATGCAGCTGATATTTCACTTGGTGAAGTATTAGGACACTGCCCTGACCATGGTTAGTAGTTTGAATGCATCTACTTGTAAAGGCCATCATCTACCAGCGGGGGTGGGAGATGTGTAGATGGGGTATACAGCGATGGAGGACACCCGGTGGGGACTTCAGTGACATGACTGGTGAGCACCAGTGCCACCATAGTGTGCCAAGCCTGAGCTCTGTGAAACTAAACAGAAGGGTGAGTCTGGGCCTACTTTATCCATGTGGATGGTGGTACTTGGGAGATGAGGTTACTTTGTGAGCTGGCTGGCACGGGCAGTATTCAGTCAGAATGCCATGCGCAGAGTCCAACAGAGTCCTTGAGGCTCTACCAGGTGTTAACCCTTTGAAAGGTAAACTATGCTGATATCCATACCTCGGGGTGTTGCACATGGTGTTGGCTCAGGGAAGCAGATAGTTATAAATGTACAAAATAACTTCATTATTTTAATGGCTGGGATTGTCGAATGTCATCTTTGCTACATTTTCAAAAGAGTTGGGGAGTATTCTTTACTTTTCTGTTCTCTGTAAGAGATTTTTTTCTTCCTCAAATGTTAAGCAAAACTTACAAGTTAAGCCTTATGGGCCTAGAGTTTTATTTATGGAAAAGTTCTGGATTATTGGTTGAATTTCCTAAATTGTATGGGATTATAAAGAAAATATTCTATTTTCTTGTTAATTTTGGCAGGCTTTGTTTTTATAGGAATTTGTCCATTTCATCTTTTTCAAATGTATTGGATAAAGTTGTCCTTGACATCTCCTTTTTATCTTTTTTGATGTCTGCTCCATCTGTAATGATATCTTCATTTTCATTCTCAACATTAGTGACTTAGGGCTCTTTTTCCCCACTCTGACTCCACAGAGTTTTTCTTTTCCTTGCTGTAAAATTGAGATATAATGGGCATATAACATTATGTAAGTTTAGAGTGTCCAATGTGTTGATTTGATACATTTATATATTGCAATATGATTATCACCATAATGTTATCTAACACTTCTATACATCACATAATTATAATCACAATTTCTTTTTTTGTGGTGAGAACATTTAAGATCTAGTCTCTTAGCAACTTTTAATTATGTAATACAGTATTAGATCAGCACAGTGTTATATTTCCAGAACTTATTCATCTTCCTAACTGCAAATTTGTACTTTTTAACAATATCTCCCCAATTCACCCCACCACCCAACTCCTTGGAAACCACCATTTTACTCTCAATGAGATCGGCTTTTTTAGATTCCACATACAGCATTTGTTTTGGCTTAATTTCTCTAAGCATAAGGACTTCAAGATCCATCCATGTTGTTGCAAATGACAGGATTTCTTTCTCATAAATGAAAACTATTCTGGTGTGTGTGTGTGTGTGTGTGTGTG
Organism: Suricata suricatta; assembly: GCF_006229205.1. Taxonomy (NCBI): domain Eukaryota; kingdom Metazoa; phylum Chordata; class Mammalia; order Carnivora; family Herpestidae; genus Suricata; species Suricata suricatta. The sequence goes on from NC_043716.1 coordinate 42,539,373, forward strand.
TGTGTGTGTGTGTGTGTGTGTAACCTGAGCCGAAGTCATTTGCTTAACCCACTGTGCTACCCAGGCACCCCGAGAAAGAGAAAGATGTTCTTAAAGTGAAAAACTGTTCTGTGTTTTTTGTATATATATAACACATGTTTATTCATCTGTTGGTGGACACTTAGATTGTTTCCATATCTTGGCTATTGTGAATGATGCTGCATTATACATGGGAGTATGTCTTCAAGATCCTGTTTTCATTTCCTTTGAATATACACTGATAAGAGGGGTTGATGGTTCATATGGTAGTTCTATTTTTAATTTTGAGGTGAACCTCTATACTATTGTCCATAGTGACTGTACCAATTTACATTGCCACCAACAGTGCACAAGGGTTCCCTTTCTCCACATCCTCACAAACCCTTCTCTTTTGTCTTCTTGATGATAGCCATTCTAACAGGTTTGAGCAGTATCTCATTGTGGTTATGATTTGCATTGCCCTGATGATTAGTGACGTTGAACACCTTTTCATGCACCTATTGGCTACTTGGATGTCTTCTCTGGGAAAATGCCTACTCAGTTACTCTGCCCACTTTTTAAGTAGTTTGCTTATTATTGAGTTGTGTAAATTCTTTGTTCTATATTTTGGATAATAACCCTTTATCAGATACACGGTTTGCAAATATTTTCTCTAATTCTGTAGGTTGCCTTTTCATTTTGCTGCTTGTTTCTTTTGCTGTACAAAAGCTTTTAAGTTGGAAGTAGTTCTGGGGTGCCTATGTGACTCAGTTAAGTGTCCAACTTCAGTCGGTTAAGCATTCAACTTCAGCTCAGGTCATGATCTCATGGTTCCTGAGTTTGAACCCCATATCAGGCTCTGTGCTGACAGCTCAGAACCCGGAGCCTGATTCAGATTCTGTGTCTCCCTCTCTCTCTACCCCTCCCCTGCTCACGCTTTGTGTCTCTTTCAAAAATAAACACTTATAAAAAGAAAAATCTTGAGTTGGATATAGTTCTACTTGTTGACTTTTGCTTTTGTGGTTTGTGCTTTTGCTGTCATGTCCAAAAAATCATTGCCAAGACCAGTGTCAGAAAGCTGCATCCTTCTTATGTTTTCTTTACAGTATCAGATCTTACAATTAAATCTTTAATTTATTTCAAGGTAATTTTTGGGAATAGTGTAAAATGAAGGTCTAATTTCATTTTTCTGGATATGGTTATGCAGTTTCCCAACACCATTTATTAAAGAGACCATCCTTTCTCCATCAGATGTTCTTGGCTGCCTTGTCAAGTATTAATTGAGCATATATGTAGGGTTTATTTTGGGGCTCTGTCACCTCTGCTCTAAACTTGTGTTTTTAAAAAAATTTTTTTTTTTTGCATCGGTTTGGGTTTTTTCTTCCTTTCCTCTCTCCCCCTCCTTTTTTTTTTCTTTTGGTTCTTTTCATGTCTATTCTATATGTCCCTTACTACAGTTTTGTTATATCAATTCTGCCTTGCATACCTTTACTTGACTTGAGTCTTTATTTTGGAGTTGACTTGGTCTTTCTACACAATCTATTTTCTGAGTTGTCAGCTCCCATTTAAAATCTTCCTTTGTCCATTTCTGTCCTGATTTGTTGAAAGAGTTCAAGGTGTTGGGTGGCACATTCAGTTGGAGTTTTGTCTTCAGTTTCTACAGTGAAGTTCGTTTACTTTAATGGCAATTTGGGGCAGAGGGTGGGGGGTGGTATGGTCTTCATCTTTAACTGCTTCTTTCTTTTCCTTCACCACCAAATCCTGTACACTGAGTTCCTCATTAAGATGACATCTTTAGTCCTATGGATTTCCAAGCGTTTTTCTTAGAGTTCTCCAGAGTAAATTTAGGTGGCTACTATTATCCTAAAGTAGTGTTTCTTAATCTTTTAAAAAAACTACCACTCCCCTAAGGAGCCTTTTTAGATTTTTTTTTTGTCTTTTTCACCATCCCACACATCATGAATATTTATTGGCACAAATAAATATTTACTTATGTACTATGGCCACAAACCAGTATAATGGCTAAGATTTTTCTCCTCCAAGAACCTGTTTTCCTCCTTGAAAGCCTATCACCCTCAATGAGGATGCATGTCCTAATGGTATCTAGAACTGTAATTTCTGATTATACTACTAAATCCTATTTTCTAGAATTTTACTTAGACTTTAACACAGTTGCAAAGAATATTGGTCTGTAGCCTCTTTGCCTACCCACCATGTGTTTGTTTTGTTTTTTAGTTTTGGGGCAAGTAGGAGCTACTGTAGGGTTTTATTCAGAGGAGTAACCAGCTTTTTTTTTTTTTTTTTAAAGAGAAAGACCTCTCACTGCAGTGTTTAAAATAAATGGAGAGAAATGAGACTAATGCCATAGATTTTTAACAATGCTATTGTAATAGGATAGGCATTAACTAACGTAGTGATAAATTCAAGAAGTATTTGGAAATAATTGAATAAATTGATAATCACATTTATGCAGAAGTTGAGGAAGAAGGAATAGTACAGGCTGACTCCCAGGCTTTTCACCTTCATTATAATTTAACTATTAACTTCTGATAGATTAATTCAGAAGCAGTAATTCTTTCAGCTAAACTACTTTGCATTACAGAAAATGGCAAGATTACCATTCAAGAATTTTTTATTAAGTTCTATGATACACCGAACATGCCTAAAGCCTCAAGTGAGCTTCACTTACTATGTATCTACTGCCTACCTGTGGAAGGACAGTCAGTGGTTTTCGTGTTCAAACAACATAGGATTGGGGTGTCTGCGTGGCTCAGTCGGTTGAGTGACCAACTCTTGATTTCAGCTCAGGTCATGATCCCAGGGTCATGAGCTCAAGCCCTGCGACGGCTTCATGCTGAATGTGAAGCCTGCTTAAGATTCCCTCTCTCCCCCTCCATCCCTCTTGCTGGCTTGTGCTCGCACTCTCTCTCTAAAATAATAAAAAACAAACAAACAAAATTGTTTTGAAAACCCACAGGGCTAAATAGTTAAAGCACAGGTAAGTAAGAAACAATATAAAGATAAAGCAATACGTGGGCACCTGGGTGGCGCTGTCGGTTAGCATCAGACTTCGGCTCAGGTCCTGACCTTGCAGTCTGTGAGTTCGAGCCCCGTGTTGGACTCTGTGCTGACAGCTCAGAGCCTGGAGTCTGCTTCATATTCTGTGTTTCTCTCCCTCTTAGCCCCTCCCCCACTCATGCTCTGTCTCTCAAAAAAAAAAAATATCAATAAATAAATAAATAAATATCAAAAAAACTTTGTAACATAAAACAATACAATAGTAGGTTATATAACTTGTGTCTGAATTATATGGGAAAGACTGCTAAGCTTACCCCAAATTCAAAGTTGTAGGTAGTTTTACTTTGATAGTGCTAGAAAATTACTAGATTATATACTGGTCTCTGAGATTATTTACTAGAATATTATAAATTAATAGAATATTATAAGTTAATAGAATATTATAAGTGATGAGAAAATAAATTTTAGAATGCAAACTGGTATAGCCACTGTGGAAAACAATATGGAGTTTCATCAAAATTAAAAATAGAACTACCCTATGACCCAGCAATTTCACTACTGGGTATTTACCCAAAAGGTACAAAAATACTGATTTGAAGGGCCACATACACCCTGATGTTTATAGCAGCATTATCAACAATTGCCAAATTATGGAAAAAGCCCAAATGTCCATAGACCATCAGTCCATAGACTGATGAATGGATAAAGAAGTAATGGTATGTGTATGTGTGTGTGTAATGGAATATTACATATATGTAACGGAATATTACATAGCCATCAAAAAGCATGAAATTTTGCCATTTGCAACTATGTGGATGGAGCTAAACTGTATTATGCTAAGTGAAATAAGTCAGGCAGGGAAAGACAAATACCATATGATTTCAATCATGTGGAATTTAAGAAACAAAACAGATAAACATAAGGGAAGCGGGGGAAGAGAGAGAAGCAAACCATATAAGAGTCTTAACTATAATGAACAAACAGAGTTGATGGAGAGAGGAGGGCAGGGGATGGGTTAAATGGATGATGGGTATTAAGAAGGGCACTTGTTATGTTGAGCCCTGGATATTATATGTAAGTGATGAATCACTAAATTCTACTGAAACCAATAGTACACTATATGTCAACTAATTAGAATTTAAATAAAAAATTGAAAAAGGGAAAAAAGACAATTTTAAAACTTTTGACAAATCTAGCAAAGTGTATTTTATACCTATCTTTTCTGTTTTTATGTATCCTCAACTATTCTCTTGACTACATTTTTGAGGAGCAAATTTATATTTATTGCAGTGTAACTTACAGGTGTAAAATTCATTTTTTAGGTGTATAATTTTTTGAATTCTTTAAAAAATGTTTTTAATGTCTTTGTTTTGAGAGAGAGAGACAGAGCATGAGCAGGGGAGGGGCTGAGAAAGAGGGAGACACAGAATCTGAAACAGGCTACAGTCTCTGAGGTGTGAGCACAGAGCCCAATGCAGGCCTCGAACCCATGGACTGTGAGATCATGACCTGAGCTGAAGTTGGCTGCTTAACCAACTGAGCTACCCAGGCGACCCTTGAATTCTTAAAAATAATGTCATGTAACCATTACTAAACAGCACATAGACTATATCACCATAGAAGTTTCTTTGTGTCCTGCTGTAGTCCATCCCTTTCCCTAACCCTCACTCCTGGTGACTCCCTGATCTATTCCTTGACTCTAAAGTTTTGCCTTTTCTAGAATGTCAAGTAAATGGAATCATAACGTATGAAATTCATTTGAGTCTGGCTTCTTTCACATAGTGTATTATACTTCACATTCATCAACTTTTTGCATGTAATTTGTTTATTTTTATTGATGAGTATTCTATTACATGAATGTAAAATGTATCTATTTACCAATTAATAAACTACTGAAGTTTCCTGGGTTTTGGTGATTATGAGTGAAGCTTCTATACATAGTTATGTACAGGTGTTTTTGTGGACACTTATTTTCATTTCTCTTAGTTGAATACCTAGTAGTGGGATTGCTGGGATATATATTTAAATTGATAGAAATGGCCAAATATAAGTTTATGATTTATAAAATAAATCATATTTGGGTGATCGATAACACCCATTTATGGTAAAAAAAAACTCTCAACAAAATATGTTCAGAAGGAACATACCTCCACTTAATGAAGGCCATATATGGAAAGCCACATAGATGCTCAATGGGGAAGACCTGAAAGCTTTTCTTCTAAGATCAGGAACAAGACAAGGATGCCCATTCTTCCCACTTTTTAAATTTTGTTTACTTTACTAAAATATAGTTGACCAAAAATGTTATGTTAGTTTCAGGCATCCAACATAGTTATTCAACAATTCTATGTATTACTCAGTTCTCACCGTGATAAGTGTAGTTATCATCTGTCACCATAAAATGTTATTATAGTATTATTGGCTATATTCCCTATGCTGTAATTTTTCTCACCACTTTTACTCAACTTGTATTCATAGTATTAGAAGTCCAACTGAGAACAATTAGGCAAGAAAAGGAAATAAAATGGCATTCAAATTGGAAAGAAAGAAGTAAAACTGTTACTATTTACAGACAACACGTTATTATATATAGAAAACCCTAAAGGTCCTATCAAAAAACTTAGAACTAATAAACAAATTCAGTAAAGTTGCAGAATATGAAATCAAATAGAAAAAAACAATTGGATTTCTATTCACTAATAAACTATTAGAAAGAGAAATTAAAACTATCCCATTACAATTGCATCAAAAAGAATAGAATACCTAAGAATAAATTTAACCAAGGAAGTAAAAGACCCGTACCCTGAAAACTATAAGACACTGAAGAAAGAAATCGAAGATGACACAAATGAATGCAAAGATATTCCATGCTTGTGGAGTCAAAGAATTAATAATGTTAAAATGTCCATACTACCCAAAGCAACATGCAGGCTCAATGCAATCCCTATCAAAAATCCAGTGGCAGTTTTCACAGACGTAGAACAAACAATCCTATGCATCAGCATTTCTGTATCCCTTGGGTAAATCCCTAGTGTTCATAGCAGCAACGTCAACAATAGCCAAAACATGGAAAGAGCCTAAATGTCCATCACCTGATGAGTGGATCAAGAAGATGTGGTATATATATATACAATGGAGTGTTACATGGCAATGAGAAAGAATGAAATCTGGCCATTTGTAGCAAACTGGATGGACCTCGAGGGTGTCATGCTAAGCGAAATAAGTCAGGCGGAGAAGGACAGATACCATATGTTTGCACTCATAGGTCTAACAGGAAAACAGGAGAAACCTAATGGAGGACCAGGGGGAGGGGAAGAGGGAAAGAGAGTTGGGGAGAGAGAGGGACACAAAACTTGAGAGACTATTGAATACTGAAAACGAACTGAGAGTTGAAGGGGAAGGGGGAGGGGGTAAAAGAGGTGGTGGTGATGGAGGAGGGCACTTGTGGGGAAGAGCACTGGGTTTTGTATGGAAACCAATTTGACAATAAACTATTTAAAAAAAAAAAAGAACAAACAATCCTAAAATTTGTATGGAGCCATAGAAAACCCTGATAACCAAAGCAATCTCGAGAAAGAGCAAAGCTGGAGCCATCATACTTTCTGATTTCAAACTTGATTATGAAACTCTGGTAATCAAAATGGTATGGTATTGGCATTGATAACAGACGTCAATGAAACAGAACAGAAAGCTCAGAAATAAACTCATGCATATATGGTCAATTCATTTATGAGAAACAAGGCAAGAATATGCAGAGGGGAAAGGACAGACGCTTCAATAAGGTGGTGTTGGGAAAACTGGAAAGCTGCATGCAAAAGAATGAAACTGGATTACTATCTTAGACTATGATTAAATACTTAAATACTTAAGACCTTAAACCATTGATGAAAACATAGGCAGTAAGTTCTCTGATATCCATATGGGGAAAAAAAACCAATTTAATCTATTAATACAATACCACAGGTAAAGTCAAAGAACAAATAACAAAATGTGTATCACAGAAGAAAAATAGAAAAATGGGCAAAAGTCATGGATATATAAATCATAAAAAGATATAAAATGGCTTATGAACATGTTAATAGATTTTACTCATGATTTTACTCATAATAAGAAATATGCAAATTAAAATGGAGATACAATTTCTCACCCATAAGATTGTCAAAAATTGAAAACCTTCACAACATCCTCTGTTAGGTTGTAGAGAAAAAGACATTTATCTATAGCTGATGGGCATATAACATGGTACTATTCTAATGGAGGGAATTTAGCAATGTCTAATAAAACTATATATGCATTTACCTTTTGACCCAGCAATCTGCCTCTAGGAATTTTCCCTGAAGATATACTCCAACAATGTGAAAATACAAATGCATAAGGTTATTCATTACAGAATTATTTGAAATGGCAAAATAATGGAAAATAATGTATAAACAGAGATCAGATGAATAAATTTTAGTTCTTATGTACAATAGAGTATTATACAACTATAAAGAAAGAATTTTTTAAAGAAGAATTTCAGAGGTGCCTGCATGACTCAGTCGGTTAGACGTCCAGCTTAAGGTCAAGTTATGATCTGATGGCTCATCAGTTCAAGCCCTGTGTCAGCCTGGAGTTTGCCTTGGATTCTGTGTCTCCATTCCTTTCTGCCCCTCCCCTACTCATGCTCTGTCTCTCTGTCTCTCTGTCTCTCTGTCTCTCTCTTTCAAAAATAAACATTAAAAAAAAGAATTTCATACCACTACTTTTTGTACTACTGATTTTATACCTCCCCAACATTTAAAACTACAAATTTCCCTTTGAGCACTTTCACTGCATCTCATAAAATTTAATATTTTGTGATTCGATAGTCACTTATTTAAAATATTTTCCAATATACCTTTTGATATCTCCTTTGAAACATGAGTTATTTAGAAATGTACTATTTAGGGGCGCCTGGGTGGCTTAGTTGGTTAAGTGTCTGACTTTGGCTCAGATCATGATCTCATGGTTCCTGGGTTGGAGCCCCATGTTGGGCTCTGTGCTGACAGCTCAGTGCCTGAAGCCTGCTTCGGATTCTGTGTCTCACTCTCCTTCTGCCCCTTTTCTGCTCATGCTCTGTCTCTCTCTGTCTCTCAAAAATAAATACACATTAAAAATATTAAATATATTATTTAATTTCCAAATATTTGGACATGTGCTGGGTATCTTGTTGTTACTGATTTATAATTTAATACACGTTGGTCAGAGAATTTATTTTGCATAATTTAAATTCTTTTAAATCCATTAAGTTTTGTTTTAAAGTCTAGCATGTGGTCTATCTAGATAAATATTCCATGTGCACTTGAAAGAATGTATATTCTGTAGTTGTTGGGTATAAATATCAATTAGACTAGATTGCTTGCTAGTTTTGTTGAATATTCTAATTCCTACTGATTTTTTAAAACATTAAAAATTTTTTTTTGTTTTAATGTTTATTTTTAGAGAGAGAAACAGAGAGTGAGGGGAAGGGCAAAAAGAGGGAAACACAGAATCCAAAGCAGACTCAGGCTCTGAGCTGTCAGCATAGAGCCCATTGTGGGACTTGAGCTCACGAACCATGAGATCATGACCTGAGCTGAAGTCGGACACTTAACTGACTGGGCCTCCTAGGCAACCCTAAATCCTACTGATGTTTATTCTACTTGTTCTATTGATTACTGAGTGCAAGATTTTTAAATCTGCAGTTCTGATTATGGGTTCATGTATTTCTCCCTTTAATTCTATAAGTTTTTGCTATATTTGGAAGGCTCTTGTTAGATGTATACACATTTGACATTATTGCAAAATTTATGTAAATAATCTTATAAAATGTACTTTGTCCTTTGCTCTCTTTTGTCTTATTTTTGTTGCTCTTCTGTTTCTTTCCCCCAGTTTCCTTACTTATATTTATATATTTATGTGTACTTATGTGTCACTTATTTTAAATTATTTTAAGAACAGAGCAATACATAAAAACAAATACTGCCTTTTCTCTTAAGTTTAATTTTATATCTTGAGAGATTTTTTCCCCACTTAGTTTTAAAATACAAAAGAGAAACATGAAAATTCCTTTCTAACTGAAGATGATTATCTCTTCCCAGAAAATAAAAATCTATTTTGCAACATCAGCATTCACAAAAATGAACTTATGTCCATTCCTGCACTTCAGCAAAATTTAAATGCCATGGGAATCTGTCTAACAGATGATAAAATAAAGGAGACTTTGGATAACACTAATCCTAAAGGTGAGTAATAATTTCATTTTAAAATAATAAACTTTGAGCATTTCAGAAATTTCACCCTAAATGCCCCAGGAGATATACAACCATACACCTTTTAAAAGAAAAATTAAAAATTATTTCTTTTCTATTAATTTGTGGGCTTTTATTGGAGAAATTGATGTTCCAAGTGCATTTCTGATGGGGTGCCTGGGTGGCTTAGTCAGTAAAGCGTCTGACTCGGCTCAGGTCATGAGCTTGTGGTTCGTGAGTTTGAGCCCCGCACTGGAGCCTGGAGCCTGTCTTCAGATTCTGTGTGTCTCTCTCTCTGCAACCCCCCACCCTCACACGCTGTCTCTGTCTCTCCTAAAAATAAATAAACATTAAAAATTTAAAACAAGGGGCGCCTGGGTGGCTCAGTCGGTTAAGCCTCCAACTTTGGCTCAGGTCAGATCTCACATTTGTGGGTTCGAGCCCCGTGTCAGGCTCTGTGCTGACAGCTAGCTCAGAGCCTGGAGCCTGCTTCCGGTTCTGTGTCTCCTTCTCTCTCTGCCCCTCCCTCTCTCATGCTGTGTCTCTCTGTATCAAAAATAAATAAAACATTAAAAAAATTAAAAAATTTTAAAACAAAACAACAAAAAAACCAACAACAAAGTGCATCTCTGACAGCTTTATTTTAGGTCTATTCTGCATATCACATGTGTCACAATAAGATTGCCAGCCCTCTCTATTATTTTTGTGTTTATAGATCTGGTGTTACAACATCAAATGGTCTTTTTTACAAGAATATCTAAATTCTTTCTTTCTTTTTTTAAAGATGAAGTGGTAAATTTTAAGGATTTCATCAGAGAATTGAACAACAGTGATGAATTTATCGAGTGCCAAAGTAAGTATGAAATTGGAATGCATATGAACAGAAACTGTTTTTTTGGGTTGGTGTATGTATAGGCATGTATGTGTATAAACCATATACTCTACCAAACCCCCTTTTTCGCATTTTCTCATTTAAATTTAGTTGATGTATATATTTTTTTAAGCTCTAGGTTTTCACACATATCAACACATTTTTCATACTGTAATATTCTTGAATTATTTTAAAAAGATCTCTGTTGTCTCTGCTTCTTCCTTGGCATGTGTTTTATTGCTATATTCCTTCTTTTTTCCTTACTCATGATGACAGGGTTATCCATCTTATCATCAAAGTAATCAGGTTGGTTTTTTAAATCACCTCTAATGACTTTTCCCCTCTCTTTTCTTATCTTTCTTGGTTATTTATTCATATAATGTTTTTACATTTGCTTTCTAGCTCTTTGTCAAAAACATTAGCTAAATGCTTAACATTTTTTGTCTGTTTTGAAATTTCAGCACAGTTCTATCATGGAGACACTAAAACAGCCTTGGACCACAGACAGAGATTGAGAATTGTAGTCCTAAAACTGGGGCTTTAAAATAAATATTAAAATAAGTGGATTCAGAGGTACCTGGGTCGCTCAGTCGGTTGAGCAAACAACTGCTCAGGTCATGATCTCACAGTCTGAGGGTTCGAGGCCCATGTCACGCTCTGTGCTGAAAGCTCAGATACTGGAGCCTGCTTTAGATTCTGTGTCTCTCCTACTCTCTGCCCCTCCCCCGCTTGCTCTCTGTCTCTGTCTCTCAAAAATAAAACAATAAAGACATAAATTTTTTTTTAATAAGTGGATTCTCTCTAAGTAATCTGTACTTGGAATCAGTTCCACTCACTATCTCAGGATAAGTTTGGTGGGAAGCTTGACAAATTAATTCTATATTCATTTGGAAGATTATAGATCTATGAATAGCTAAGACCCTTTAAAAAAATATGATGAGTAACTTGCTTTATCAGATATTAGTATATAGCATAATGCTTGATGCTTTTTTAATATAGACCTGTGCAAATAGACCAGTGCATCACAGTATAGAACCCAGTAGAGACTTCTTTAAAAATTTTTTTAAAATGTTTTTATTTATTATTGAGACAGAGAGAAATAGAGCATGAGTGGGGGAGGGGCAGAGAGAGAGGGAGACACAGAATCTGAAGCAGGCTCCATGCTCTGAGCTGTCAGCACAGAGCACAACGTGGGGCTCGTATCCATGAACCATGAGATCATGACCTGAGCCAAAGTTGGCTGCTTAACCTACTAAGGCACCCAGGTTCCCCAGTAGAGACTTCTATTAATGGGAACTTGGAATGTGATAGAAATGACATCATCAGTCAGTGGGGGAAAGATATATTATTTAGCTTATGATTTGAGAAAATTGTCTTACAATGTAGAGAAAATGAAGTTGAATCCCTATTTCATACCATATACAAAAATAACCTTCAAAGAATCAAATGAATGTTAAAATGGATCTCAGTGGTAAAACTATAATGCTGATGGAAGAAAATGTAAGAAAAATTATTGTGCCTTGTGGTTATAGATGCCTTCTTAAAGATGTTACTCCCCAAAAGCACAACTATAGGGTAAAAAAGGATTTGAGTATATAAAAATTAAGGATTTCTGGTAAATGGACTCTAAAACATGGAATAGACTGGAAGAAGATAATTATATGATAACTAACAAAAAATATCTCAAATATGAGGAAACCCAGCAAATCAACATTAGAAAGAGAAAATCAATTGGAAAAATAAGTAAGGTTATAAGAAGTCAGTATACAGGAGGAGAAACCCGAATAGCTAAATATGCATATGAAGAGAGTTGGCAATACTCATGAATTGTTAGTGGGCAGGTAAAATGGTACACCGTTCCAAATTTCAATCTAGCAGTACTTGTTAAATTCAATATGCATACTTCTTATGATCCAATAATTCTGTTCTCAGATAAATAGCTCAGAGAAGTGTCTTATAGAGACATGTACAAAGATGCTCCCTGTAACAGTATGGGAAGAAAGAAATGAAAACAACATATGAGTCCATAACTAGGGAAATGGTTGAATAAAATATGGTCCATGTATACAAGTCATAACAATAAACTAGATTTATATTTGCACCATAGAGAGACCTCAGTAATAATATGGTTACACGAAGAAAGGAAGAAATGGAATAAATGTATAACATACAATGCTTTCTACAACTTAGATTTCTATTAATGCCCATAAAATACAACTGTATTTATTATATTTTTATGTAAACACATAACTCTAAATAGAATGATGAGATTGAAATAGAAAGATAGATTGAAACAGAGATTGAGATTGAAGTGACAATATTAATAAAGTTGACTTAAAAAAACATATTAGAGTCCTTTGTATCCTAAAAACATATAATACACATTCTTTTCTTTAAACATTTAAGAAAAAATTTTTAATGTTTTTTATTTATTTTTGAGAGACAGAGACAACATGAGCAGGGGAGGGTCAAAGAGAGAGGGAGACAGAATATCCAAAGCAGGCTCCAGGCTCTGAGCTAGCTGTCAGCACAGAGCCCAAGGCGGAGCTTGAACCCATGAACTGTGAGATCATGACCTGAGCTGAAGCCGGATGCTTAACTGACTGAGCCACCCAGGCACCCCTAAACATTTTTTTAAACATTTATTTATTTTGAGAGACAGAGAGAGGCAGAGCACAAGTAGGGGAGGGGCAGAGACAGAGGGAGACACAGAATCAGAAGCAGGCTCCAGGCTCTGAGCTGTCAGCACAGAGCCTGACATGGGGCTCGAACCCAGGAACATGAGATCATGACCTGAGCTGAAGTCAGATGCCCAACCGACTTGAGCCACCCAGGTGCCCCAACACAGATTCTTTTCAAATACCTATGGAATATCCACAAAAATAGATGATGTATTTAAGCCACAAATAAAAATTTTAATGAATTCTAAAAATCAGAAGTTGTTCAGACCACGCAGTCTGACCATATCATGTAGTGACATTAAAATTATTGTGAAAGAAAGGAAAAGTGTTGCTTTTAAGATGAAAAACAAATTGTCTTCTAAGTAATTCCTTGGTTAAGGAATAAAAGAAACCTGAAAGATTTTTAGAAATGATGACAATGAAAGCACTATGTATCAAAACATGTAAAGTGTGACCAAAACAATTTTACAGGATATTTTATAGTATTAAGCACTTTTATTAGAAGAAAAGAAATACCAAACATAATTTATCTTTTCTTTTTAAGTTTATTTATTTTGAGAGAGAGGGGGAGAAAGAGAGAGAGGGTGTGTGTGCGAGCAGGAGAGGGGCAGAGAGAGAGGGAGAGAGAGAATCCCAAGCAGGCTCCACACTGTCAGCACAGAGCCAGATGCAGGTCTTGATTCTATGAACCATGAGATCATGATTTGAGCCAAAATCAAGAGGTGAATGTTAACCAACTGAGCCACCCAGACGCCCCCAAAATAATTTATCTTAAATGTTTACCTCACAAAGCTAACCAGCAACATAAACAATGAAAGAGCAGTACAATCCTCCTAGAAAGTACTACTCAGGAGCTAACAAAGTTTAAAGTAGAAGTTAGTAAATAGAACACACACACATACACACACACTCACGCACACACAATTTTCCATATAACCAAAACTTGGTTCTTTCAAAAGACTAAAGAACTCTTTAGGAAGTATGATGAAGGGGAAAAAAATAGGGAGGACATAATAAAGGGGACAGTTGTAACTTGGATGCAAAGGAGATTAAAAGATATAATTGAATAATACTTAAAATTAAGTTATTAAAACAACAAATTATTGGCCTCTCATCAGCAACACTGTCATTCTTTCCAAACGTTTAGATAAAGACAGAAAGGGCTGCCTTTTCTTCTTCTTTTTTTTAATGTTTGTTTATTTTGAGAGAGAGCATACATGAGCAGGGAAGGGGCAGAGAGAGAGTGACAGAGGGTCTGAAGCAGGCTCTGCACTGACAGCAGAGAGCCCGATGTGGGGCTCAAACTCACAAACTGTGAGATCAAGACCTGAGCCAAAGTCAGACACTTAACTGACTGTACCAACCAAGTGTCCCTTATTATTTCCCCATTATGGCACTATTTTCTTAGGGATATCATTTTGGTTATATTTGGTTATATTGGTTATATTATATTTAGGAATATCATTTTGATATTTTGTTGTTTTTGTTTAGCTTCCTGAGTTGAACTTGTAAGGTAAAATATTTCAGTGTGTCTTGTTCTCTGATATAAGCCTTGTAAACCTATAAATGTTGTAGAGCTTTAAGTTTGGAGAGTATTTCAGAGAAGCAAAATCCCTCAAGACTGGGTATTCTAGAAAATAAATACATTTCGCCCACATCAAGTTATTATGTGCTTCTCTGGATAGACTGACCAACTAGATATCAGTATATTTTGTCATCTCTCCATATAGGAATAGAAGATGCATGTAATGTTGTTAATAGTGTCTCTGATGGGAAAGTTGAAGTTAAAGACCTTTTATCTGCCTTGGAGGGCCTGGAGAAACCTTTAAATGAAGAAAAACCTGAGGTATTACTGAACTCTGAAATAGATGGTGAGTACTTGAATTACCGCTCAGGTTTCCTGTTTAGACTATACATGTTCTCACTGGCTCATTTTTCTTAAAGAATAATAATACCATATGCTTAGGAAGGTTGTCACGGAACTGATATGTTTATATATTGGTTACTGTGAATTGTTGGAACTTTTTTTGAAAATGTATGGCTATTTTTCTTTGTTTGGAGAAGACTAATAGAAACAAGTACTGTTTTTATCTGGGTTTTAAAATCAGACACTTCTAGGGGTGCCTGGGTGGTTCAGTCAGGTAAGCGTCCAGCGCTGGATTTTGGCTCAGGTCATGATTTCAGGGTTTGGTAGTGAAATCAAACCCTGCATCGGGTTCTGCACTGACAGCACGAGCCTGCCTCAGATTCTCTCTCTCCCTCTCTCTCTACCCCTCCTCTGCTCTCTCTCTTTCTTTCTTTCTCTCTGTCAAACATAAATACATAACCATTAAAAATTTTTTAAAAAGATGTTTCAAACATTACAAAAATAAATAAATAAATAAAATCAGATACTTCTTTTTTTTTTTAAAGCTTTTAAAAAATATTTTTATTTATTTTTGAGACAAAGAAAGAGGGAGCAGAAGAGGGGCAGAGAGAGGGAAACAGAGTCTGAAGTAAACTCCAGGATCTAAGCTTTTAAAATACAAACGAAAATTCATCCAATTTTGTTTTGTTTTTGTTTTCTCTTTGGCAAACACTCTGTAGGTGAAAAACAGTCACCGTGTTTCTGGATTACAGGCTTCCATCAGTTGTTCAGTCTGTGAATTCCTTATTTTCTCGGCAGCAAATTGATGAGTTCAAGATTTTTTTTAAAGTAATACTTTTATTTAGAATTTTTAGTTGATTTTAGTAGGAGGGCTGATTGAGATATCTAGCTACAAAGTATCAGAAATTGAAATCATTTTTTTTCCTTTCAATTAAATTAAATCAGACCCTGGGGCTGGCTGCCTGGTTACTGGCACCCTCTCCCCTTCCAAGGTCACACCACGCGGTGGCAGATAAAGGAGGAGCTTTTAAAACTTCCTTGCATGGTGTTTTGAGTGACACTTAGTGGTTGGAGCCTAAGGTAATCCTGCATCTGTGGGAAGGGACTTGGGAATGGGCGCCCCCACCGGGTAATTGTCACTTTCTCCCATCAAACCTCTAGTCTCTTTCTCCAGCTCTCCCTTTCCCTCTCTTTCTGTCTCTGTCTCAGGACAAACTCTACCTCTCTATTTAGGCATTTGGCATATTTTCTTCAATGACTCTAGGTTTTTGCAAAAACAGTCTCTACAAAAACTTTCAGTCTACAAAAGTCTCAGGAGTAAGGAAATATTTAAGGTCAAGCTAACTGCTTAGAACAGGAAAGATGGGTCAAATCATCCTGCCGCTTCAAGAGGTATAGTGCCATCGCTCTAATATTTGCTCTTTAGACAAATTATAATAGGCTTCCAGAGAATGGTAACTTTTGAACCAGGCCAGAGTCCACTAACTCAAATGCCTGCAGTAGCCAGGTACATAATGCAAATTAATAAAATGAGTTGGGTAGAAGACAAAAGGAAGGGATGTGGACTGTAGGGTAACTTGAGAGCACATATCCTAGATAAAGATAGTTAAATTCAGATGGAAAGAAAACCTCACCACTCCCAAGGACGGCGACCATGACTGAATCTCAGCTATATTCAGTCTGTGGGCTGCGAGCCTGTGATCCGGAAGCGGGCTTCTGTAGGAGTGGGAAAACAGTCTTTTCCTTTTACCCGTCTAAGGTTCCCAGCTGGAGCTCAGTAACAAAAGGTCAACAAGAGAAAAGCATAGACATTTAATGTAAATTTACATGAAAGGGAAATGTTCATAAGGAGTTGTTAAACCTGAGCATTTTAGAGTGGCTTTGATGAGGGGAGGAAAGTGATAGAAAACTGTGATAGGACAAATGATAGGAGCTGAGGGTGGTAAACTGGGGGAAACTTAGCAAGTACTGTTCCTTGGATTCCTCTAGGAGTCCCTCCAACCCCCAGTCTTCAGAGATAATGATGTGCCTTCCCTAGGGAATAGCTAGGGAGGGTGAGGGTCTAATGACCTGCTTGGGTTGGGGGAGATGGAGAGGTCAGAATCCTCACTGTACCTTCCATTTCTCAGATTTCCTTGGCTTAAAATATTCAGTATGCTAAGGTGCTATATTTTGAGGGTAATGTGGCCTGAACCCTGTCATCCAAGGAATAAGAAATATTTGTGTGTGATGTTGATGAGGTTTTAGGGTGATGGGGTGGGGAGGGAGTCTGGAGCTGACAACCAAGAAAATTCTTGAAGACGTCTTTGGTGCAAAAGGTGATTTTATATAATCTTTTTTAAAAAATCGTTTAATGTTTATTTTTGAGAGAGAGAGAGAGAGAGAGAGAGAGACTGACTGAGCGTGAGCAGGGGAGGGGCAGAGAGAGAGGGAGACACAGAATCTGAATCAGGCTCCAGGCTCTGAGTTCTCAGCATAGACCCCAATGCTGAGCTTGAACTCATAAGCTGGGAGATCATGACTGTTACACCAAGATTACGGGGTCCCCCAAAACCAAGACCACCAGGGAGTCGGAGTCATGTGTGCAAAAGCAAAGAGCGTTTATTCGGGCTTAAGCTCCCGTCTCTCAGACCTTACCCACGAAGTGGATCTGTGCTGAGAGCCCCAATCATCAGTTGGGCAGGGTTTTTATGACAGTTGGGAGCAAGGGATGGGGTGAAAGATGGGGTAAGGGGCAGGGATTACAAGATGATTGGGCGACACAGAGGCAGAGGTTGCTGTGGCCAGGGTGATTGGCTAATTTAGAACTAAGTGGGCTCACTAAACAGCGGAACATCAGGCGTCTTATGATTGGCCTGGGCTAGGGGTGGTGCTCCCTCAGGCAGTAGGTGGTGGGTCGTTTTTTTGTCTTTCCAAAGCTGCTGAGTTACTCCTGGGAAAACAGTAACTTAGACCTTCTAGTTTCTGAGGCTTATTTGAAGCCTGTCATGGTGTTAGTTTGGTCCTTCAATGACCTGAGCCGAAGTCGGATGCTCAACTGACTGAGCCACTCGGGCACCCCAAAAGGTGATTTTATTAAAGCATGAGGACAGGATCTGTGGGCAGAAAGAGCTGTGCTGGGGTTGTGGAAAATGGCTGGTTTTATACTGTGGAGTTAGGGAGGTAAAGTCAAAAGAGAGGCCTCCAGAAGGACTTTGATATGCTAAAGATGACTCCTAAGATACCCAAGGCCTTGCTATTGTCAAGCTAAGGTTGTTTTTCCCTTTAGCAAAGCGTTAACATTAGGATGGTAGGGGGTTCCTGGACAAATGTTATACTCTGCATTTGCCTCAAGTATTTGTGAATGGGCTGCAAGTTATAAGGAAACTTGATTTTACCTGCCATTTTCTTCTTGCCTTTGTTCCTGATATCACTATGGAGGGGTGGTGCTGGGGCTCCAGGAAACTGAGTGTACAGGTTTCTGGAGATGAGGCTGTTGATAAGATTGCCTCTTTCTTGTAATTTATCAAGGTATTTGTAAACTGATGGAAACTCCTGTCCTGCATACCTGAGATCTCTATCAGTTGGCCATTTGTTTTTTTTCCTGTGTCCTTGGGCAGCCAGGAGTACCTGAGGACTATCACACACATCCTACCTGTGGTGGGGGCGTGGGGGAATATGCTGGCTGGTACTTCGCCCTCAGCTTGCCCCACGCTCCCTCAACAATGTTATGGACAATTCAGAAGAAACTAAAATTCGACCTTTAGGTTATATAAGGGTATTTACTCACTTGGAAAGACTGTTAATTTTATAAATTTTCTTTTACGCATAGTTTTTGTTGTTTGTTTCAGGGCTAAATGGGGAGTGGTAACAATAGGAACAAACTGAATTTCTCCTTTCTCACCAAACAGAACTTTTTTCCAAAAGATTTTTTTGTTTTAATCTTTCTCTTCCTATGTATAAATTATCTCTGCAGGGAATGGCCCTATGCATTCTCTTTATAGGTGTGTATATATATTTGTACTATATAACCTGTGTGTAATTTTTTAAACTGTGGGTTCCACTAGTGGGTTGTGAAATAAATTTCCCTAGTCCTGAATAGCATTTTAAAAAACTTTTTAATGTTTATTTTTGAGAGAGAAATAGACCAAGCAGGAGTGGGGGAGGGGCAGAGAGAGAGGGAGACACAGAATCTGAAGCAGGCTCCAGGCTCTGACCTGTCAGCACAGAGCTGGACTCCGGGCTTGAACTCACGAACTGTGAGATCATGACCTGAGCTGAAGTAGGATGCTTAACCAACTGAGCTGCCCAGGCACCCCCTGCATAGCATTTTAAAATGAAATAGAATAATGTGAAATTTGTTAGAAGCCATGAGCATGCATCGCATAAGGTAAGGGTAAGTACTGTTTTATAAAACTTATTTCTGTTTGTGTGTGTGTGTGTGCGCGAGCACGCTCGCGCACGCGTGTGCACGTGCACATGCTCACAATCTAAGTGTATTTCTCACCATGCATTATGGTCACAAAAATTTGAAAGCTGAATGAAATAATATTGAAACAATACCAGATACTGCCTTAATGAGTTTAAAATCTATTTAAATCCTTTTTCCCCCTTCACTTTGCAGAAAGTAAAAAGATCTTAAAAGATATAATTATTGATTTCACTAATTCATCTAAACCATCAACACCATTCAACAGTAAGTATAGTAAAAGAATGAAAATTAAAAGTAAATCTCTAAAATCATTCTATGGTATTTTTTTCAAAATGTAGTTTGCTTTGTCCTATATTTTTAATTCCTTAAGTTTGCTTTATCAAGATGTTATAATCAGCTTTTTTATTCCTTATCATATTCTATCTATGCTTTGATCATAATGAATTATTTAGAATTACATTCCTAGAATATGCTTTCTTAAAGCAAAATAGTTTGTCTCAGTATATTCTTCAGTGTAAGGTACACATTTTCTCCCCCAGTGAATCTAATATAATTTTCTCTCATCTTCAATAATTTCCACATGCTTCTTTTTCTTATCTATAGTGAAACATGTAAAAGAAAGTATAAAAAAAAAGATTTAGTGCATCTAAAACTCGTAGGTAGACTGGTAAGAAAGAGAGACTTTTTTTTATAATAGTTTATTGTCAAATTAGTTTCCATATAACACCCAGTGCTTCTCCCCACAAGTGCCCCCCATCATGACCATCCCCCCTCCCCCGCCCCCTTCAGTCCATGGTTCGTCTCCAGTATTCAGTAGTCTCCCTTGATCTGTGTCCCTCACTCTTCCCCGCTCTCTTTCCCCCTTCCTCTCCCCATGGTCCCCTGCCAGGTCTCTCCTGTTAGACCTATGAATGCAAACATATGGTATCTATCCTTCTCTGCCTGACTTATTTCGCTTAGCATGACACCCTCGAGGTCCATCC
>NC_043716.1:42559548-42589862 GCF_006229205.1 Suricata suricatta
TCGTTTCATGTGCCTGTTGGCCATCTGGATGTCCTCTTTGGAGAAGTGTCTATTCAGGTCTTCTGCCCATTTCTTCACTGGATCATTCATTTTTCGTGTATGGAGTTTAGTGAGCTCCTTGTATATTTTGGATACTAGCCGAAAGAGAGACTTTTTAATGCCTAGGATCGTGTGTGACTATGTGTGTTTCAGTGCACAGCAGATTTATATTTTTCAGTTTTTCCTTCCCCAGCTACCTGGATTCTATTTCTGCTACTTGACCTCATTCTAACAGCCATTTATTTTCAAGCTGTTCTCGAAATGATTTATGGTCTATGAAAGACTGGGGCATGTAATAGAAAAACCTATGAGGAGAAACAGTTAAATAAAGGCAAACTTTCACAAAAATTTTTCAGAAACTCAACTTTTAGCTGGCTAGGGGTATGTTAAATTTTACTTATTGTTTGTGACTTAAAGCCCTTTAACTCCCTTCCTTTTGTAATACATCTACCCTGTGCAGGTCAGGGTCTCAACTTTCTCTTCTGTTCTCTATTCCTCTACAGATTTATTGAAGGAGATTACAACTCTGGATAAGATCAGAAATGATAAGATGCCGGTAAAGGAACTGTGCTCCCAGCTCCAGAGAGCTGGAGTTCCACTGAGCACCAAGACATTCCAGGGAATTCTGACTCAAGCATCTACTGACGGTGAGTCCTTTTTGAAAGAACAACCTATGTTGAAGTCCTAATTTTAGTGTGCGCTCGAGATATCTGTTTTATATATGTATATTTTAGATAAACTAGCTCTTAGAAATGTAATGAGAACATAGGCAAACTGAGAACAAATGAAAATTAATTTTTTTCTCTTGAGAATATCTTAAGAGTCACCCTCTGTGTGGCATCATATTTGTAAAATGTATACATCAACATTTAATTAAGACAAATAATACAATTAGAATTTTTTTTTGTTTTAAGAAAATAGATTCATGGTAAAATTATTTTAAATTGATTAGTTTTTATCTGGCTAATTTTCTGAAATTAACAAAATTTGCCCCCCCCAACTCCCCACCTATTCCCTGTCATGGTTATTTTAATGATAGTTATTAACACTGACACTTTGCAATTTTATAATCCTTATACTTTACTTTTTAGAAAATAGTGAAGAAAGTCTCAAACAAATTTTGGAGGCTTTGGACACAAATAAACCAGCTCCTGAATTTGAAGGTGGGCCAGTTAATATTTCATTTTAGATATGTGTCATATTTTCCATTGTGTTTTGTTATTATTTTTAAACAGTATTGTTATCTATAATGATACACAAAAGCTATACATTTTTGTAATTAAAGTACACAATTTGACATGTGCACACACCTGTAACGTTATGCCCAAGATTTCCATATCGTCCCTAAAAACCAGAGACTGCCAAGGAGACCGAGTCACGCATGCAAAAGCAAAGGGCCTAAGCTCGGGCTCACAGACTTTACCAGCACAGTGGATCCATGCTGAGAGCCCCTAACAAAAGCGGGGTAGGGCCTTTGTGGGTTTGGGAAGGGGGAGTTACAGGAAATTGTGACTCAGGTACAGTGATCCAATCACAACATTTAGAGTGTTAACCAATTACAGAGTGGACCCAGGACCCAGAACCCTTACATAGGTGTAACTAGCCTTAAGCAATAAGTGATTACCTATAGCTTCTATTTCTAGGCCTGCCCTTAGGAATGTTAAGGGTGTTACAAGGGTGGTCCCTCCTGCCTTGGGCAATGTGTACCCTTTTATTGTCTAATGATTCTGAGAAACCAACAATTAGGCCTCCAAGGTCACAGGGAAACTTGAAGCCTGTTGTGGAGTCAGTTTGGTTCAGACCTGCATCCTTACAGTAAAACTATCATCACAATCAAGGCAATGAACACATCCCTCATCCCCCAAAACTTCCTCATGCTCCTTTGTAATCTCTCCTGCCTTTGCCCATCCTCTTCCTCATCCGCAGGCAACCACTGATCTGCTTTTTGTCAGTATAGATTCATTGGCATTTACCAGGGTTTTATAAAGTGGATATATTCTTTTTTGCTAGATGCTTTCATTCAGCATAATTATTTTGACATTCGTCCATGTAGCATGGATCAGCAGTTCATTCTTATTTATCGCTGGATAGCACTCCATTTTACTGATACACTGCAGTTTATCTACTTGCCTGGTGAGACACATTAAGCTATTTCCAGTTTGGGGGCTATTATAAATAAAGCTGTTATAAACAGTTGTGCACAATTCATTTTATGAATATATGCTCTCCTTTCTCTTGAGTAGTTACAAAGATTGACTGGTTCCCATGGTAGGCGTATGTTTAACTTGTTAAGAAACTGCACACTGGTTTCCAAAGTGGCCTTACGATTTTACACTTCCACCAGAAGTGTATTGAGAGTTCTGATTCCTGCAGTCCTGGCGAGTGGTTGGCATCTCAGTCTTTTTAATTTTAAACATTCTAACTAGTGTGTAATAGTAGCTCATTGTGGTTTTAGTTTGCATCTCCTTACTGATTAATGATGTCGAGCATCTTTTCATGTGCTTATTTGTCATCTGCGTATCTTCCTTGTAAAGTGTTTGTACAGGTCTTTTGCCCATTTTTAAAGTTTGATGTTTGGTTTTCTATTTCTGTATATATTCTGGATACATGTCCTTTATGAGATATATACTTAGCAAATATTTTCTATGATTCTTCTACTGAGCACATTTTTCTCTGGATGTCTTCATTTTTTAAGTGTCTTTAGAGGAGCATTAGTTTTAATTTTGACGAAGTCCAGTTAATCAGTTTTTTCCTTTTATATATTGTGCTTTTGGTGTCACATGAGTGAAGATTGTGCCTCACCCATGGTTACAAAGGTTTTATTATAAGTTTTCTTCTAAAAGTTTTATGGGTTTTGGTTTTGCCTTAAAATTAAAAAAAATATTTTTATTTATTTGAGAGAGAGAGAGAGAGACAGTGACAGAGACAGAGCAATGAGCAGGGGAGGGGCAGAGAGAGAGGGAGACACAGAATCTGAAGCAGGCTCCAAGTTCAGAGCTGTCAGCACAGAGCCCGATACTGGGCTCTAACTCACGAACTGCAAAATCATGACCTGAGCTGAAGTCAGCTGCTTAACCAACTGAGCCACCCAACCTCCCCTGGTTTTGCATTTTAGATGTCTGATCTATTTTGAGTTAATCTTTATATATGGAATATGGATCAAAGTTCCTTTTTATTTTTGCATGTGGACATTCATTTGTTCCAGAACCACTGTTGAAAGATTGTATTTTCTATACTGAATTTCCATTGTAGTTTTGTAGGAAATCATATATATATATATATGTATCTCACACACACACACACACACACACACACACACATATATATGTATCTCATATGTATATTTCCTGGATTCTGGATTCTGTTCCATTAATCTTTGTCAGTTACAAACCACATTGTCTGATTCCTTAGCTTTATAATAAACATTGAAATCCTTCAGGTAGTACTGATCCTCTAACTTTGTTCTATTTTTAAAAAGTTATTTTGACTATTCTAGGTCTTTTACACTGCCATGTGAATTTTAGAATTAGTTTGTAATTTCTACAAAAAAGCCTGATGAGATTTATTGGAGAAATAAAGGCACTTGTGAATTAAGATTTTTTGGGAAATTTCATATCTAATAATGTCTTATTAAACAGTGCAACTGTTCCTATAGTTCTTTTGTGTACCAGTACTTTGCCTCCTTTTAAATGATCTCTTAGATAAAGTAGAGCCTATAATCTAAACAGTGACCTTGAGTGTATGATGATTTGTGAGAGTGATTGATAAGGCAGAGGCTTGGCTCTAATCCTAAGGACCCCATTTAGAGGGAAAATCCCTAGAGGTTTTAGATAAGACCTGGGAATGGGGCATCTTAATACTCCCACACTTTGGGGGGGACTTCTAATAATAGAGTGAAAATTATAAAGAGTATGCAAAAAATGAAAGGAACAGTAAAATATGTAAGCAGAAGAAAATTCAGGACTAATATTTTAATACTCTGAAATTCGGCCAGTTTCATATAGACAGAGATAAGCCCCAAATTCTCTCTCACTGATACACAATGAAGCATTTCCCTAAAAGATACAATCATGGCCTATTTTAACTTTTGCAAATCTGGTGCCTTGAGTATATGATGATTTGTGTAACTCATTGATAAGGCAGTTACATTAAAAACTTAGCCATCTTAATTTTTTTATATTGAGACAAAAATAACTGAACATCTCAGGGAAATATGCTTAGAATAAAGAGATATTTGGCTTATTAATTTTGGAATCATAGTGATCATATTACTTGAGATATAGGACTTACAGAATCCCCATGTTTTTTCAGGTTTATGTACGGCCCTCCACACTGTCAACTTGACAAACTCCAACAAAATTCAGATTGGTGACTTGAAAGATGCTTTTGATGACCTCAGTGTTTCTGTGAAGCCTGAAGAACACCAGATGTTAGCGAAAACGCTTGATGTTGACGGTACCTATAACTAGTTTGGCTTTCCAAAGGAAGGGACAGTAAATTTCCCATTCCCCTTCTCTGTCCTCCATTCATCACTTGCCAACAATATTTTTTCTTTATTATCCTAATGGAAAAAGTACTCTAATAGAGCATGTCTACTGAGATCATAGATTTATCTTGACAGAAAAAATCTTTGAATAAGATGAATAAGATTTCTTATGACCCATCAAGTATCCTGCGTTGATTCCATCAGAGTGTATTTGTTGTTATGTTTTTAGCATCTTTAGGGAAGATGAAGTCACCCTCTGTGAAGGTTGTGCTGAAGGGAAACTGCTCTGAGCCAGAAAGAGACTGAGGGAGGACTTTCTCCCCCTGCCAGAGACACTTATGGCAGCGATTGATTGAATGTGAATCCTGAGAGGTTTCAGAGAAAATAATGTATAATTTTCAACCTTTGCCAATTATAATGTGGTTTTTTATTTATTTAAATTCAATTCCTAAAAGTATTTTCTTTATTCCATTATTAAATGGGTTTTAGCATTGTTTCATTAATCATATTGACTGGAGCCACTGTTTGGCACAACTTCTAGGTCATGTTGTCATTGTTAAATGTTTTTTAATGTTTATTTACTTTTGAGGGAAAGAGAGGGAGAGGGGGAGGGAGAGAGAAAGAGAGAGAGAGAATGAGCAGAGGAGGGGCAGAGAGAGAGGGAGACAGAATCTGAATCAGTCTCCAGGCTCTGAGCTGTCAGCACAGAGCCTGATGTGGGGCTTGAACTCATAGACTGCAAGATCATGACCTGAGCTGAAGTCAGATGCCCAACCAACTGAGCCACCCAGGCGCCCCTGTTGTCATCTTTTAAACAGCACCCTTCAGCATTAGGCAGTCCATGGCCTGCATGGCTATGGGACAGACCTGATCCTGAGTGCCTTTTATATGTAAAGTGTCATGTAATATGTAAGGTAATAGAATAAATATAAAATATTAATAGTCAAGCTAGTTGGCGAGGCAAGATATAAACAGCAAAAGGGTATGTAACAATACAGGAGATAAAAGTTCAGTGAATTTGCAATGATACATGGCAGTACTAGAATAATAGCCAGGGAGATAGTGATGTGATATTGTGATTTGTAACAGGAAATATATATTTGGCCTTCAACCCCATTCCTAGCCTAGAGCTCCTAAAACACTTGTAAATCCCTAAGTGATGAGAACACTAGGGGCATCTTTTCTTCTCATAGGTGATTCTGGGAAGGCTTCTGGTTTCTAGGTAGGGACTGGTCACCAAAAGGATAAGCTGTGATTAGAACTTTGAAGTTTTCAGCTCTAATCCTTCATTCTCCCCCATTCTTCAGAAAAGGGAGAGGGTCTGGAAATGGAGTGAATCATTGATTATGTTTATGTGAGGAGGTCTCCATAAAATCCCAATAGTATGAGGTTTGGAGAGTTTCCAGGTTGGTGAACACATTTTTATACCAGAAAGATTACAGACCCAACTCCACAGGGACAGAGCTGCTATGCTTGGGACCCTCCCATAAGATACCTTATGTATCTCTCATCTGGCAGTTCATTTGTATACTTTATCATATTCTTTAATAAAATGATAAATATTAAATGTTTCCCTGAGTTCTATGAACTGTTCTAGGAAACAGTTAAATCCAAGGGGGAGAAAGTCATGAGAACCTCCAATTTGTAGGCAAGTTGGACAGAAGTTGTGGGTAACCTGGGGACCTCCTACCTGTCATTGGCATCTCCAGTGCCGGGAGGCGGGCAGTCTTGTGGGTCTGAGCCCTTAACTTGTGGGATCTGATGCCATCTCCAGGTAGAGAGTATCAGAACTGAGTTAAATTGTATGACACTCAGTTGGTGTTGCAGAGAATTGCTTGGTGGGGGAAAACCCCCCACATATCTGGTGTCAGAGTGTTGTAAGTGTGGTAGTAGTGTGAGAGTAAAGGAGAAACACAGGAGGAGGACTGAGTTTTTTTCTCCATAAGTGATGATACTGAGTTGTGTAAGAGTTCAGAGGATAGCTATTTCATTCTTTCAGTGAAAGTTTATTAAGCACTGTTGCTTGCTAGGCACTAAGTATATAAAGATAAAAGAGCTTACAGTCTGTCAAGATGACAAAGAATGAGAATACCAGTGGTAAAATACTACAATAGAGGTAAATATAGAGTGTTATGGGAATGTATACAATAGGTACCTAACCCACACAGGGTTGGATAGGGTAGTCAGAAGAGGCTTCTTGGAGGAGATGCTGTTGGAGTTGAGTTTTGAAATATGAGTAGGAACTAGCCAAGAATTGGGGGTGCGGGGACAGGGGATGGAAGGAGTTAGGAAGGAATGTTCAATATGTACAAAGTACAGTAGCACAAAGCTCATGGAGAAGCCAAGGAACTCTCTCTAAGTAGTCCAGTAGGACTTACAGCAGTGGGTCTCAGACAGATTTATATTGGAACTACTTAGGAATTTGTTAAAAACACAGATGCTTAGATCTCTTGCTTCAGAATATCTCCATCATGGCCAAGGGGTGTGTGTGTGTGTGTGTGTGTGTGTGTGTGTGTGTGTGTGTGTTTTAACAAGCTTTACAGTTCAGATTGATGTTTGACTATCAACTTAGTGGTGCATAGTGGTGGAAGGAGTGGGAAGGAAAGAAATGAAGTAGCCATATAGTCAAGAGCAGATCCAGAAGGGTTTTGTTTTTATCTTTGTTATTCTCTGAGCAACAGAGTTTTAATTTTATCCTAAAGCCTCTAGGGAGTCATTGAAGAATTCAAAGTTGAAAAGTGACATGACTAATTGTGCACTTTATAATGGGCATTCTGATAGCAGTGTTAAGAAAGAGCAGAGGGGGGCAAGATTGGAATCAAGGAGACATTTTAGAAGGCATGCAATAATTCAGGTTAAAAGTAATAAGTGCGGAAGTAAGGCATTGGCTCTAGGATGGGAAGAAGAGAACCGATAGGAGTTCTAGGCAGAACTTCATCATTCTTTGATTAAGTTAGGGAAGGAAAGAGAGGAATTGAAGAAGACTAACAGTCTGGTTTGGGAGACATTTCATGGTGATGCTCTCTTTTTGTTTGTTTGTTTATTTATTTTTGAGAGAAAGAGTGTGAGTTGGCAAGGGGCAGAAAGAGAAGGAAAGAGAGAATCCCAAGCAGGCTCCATACTCTCAGCACAGAGCTGATTTGGGGCTCAAACTTACAAACCATCAGATCATGACCTGAGCGAAAATCAAGAGTCAGTCGCTTGACCAACTGAGCCACCCAGGCACCCCACTCATGCCTTTTAATAAGCTGGGGAACATAGGGGGAGTATCAGACATTAGTGCAAAGCTGAATTCAGCTTAGGAGATATTGTGTTTGATGAAGGGCATGATGGAGGGAAGAGACTGAAATGAGAATAGATAAATCTAAATTCCTTCACAAAATGCACAAGGCCTTTTTAAATCTAGTTCCTGTTATTGGAACTGTTTAGATTAACCTTTGCCCACTAACTTTCTAACACATTTTTTTAAGGTTTCAAGATGCTTAATAGACACAAATAGAATAATTTAAACTAAATCCAAACTTTTAAAAACTATAGTTTCCAGAATGTATCATACTCATATTTCTATATATTTTCCTCATGAGTCTTTTTGTCAACCTTCAAATACACTGCTAAGTCAGTAAAAATGTAACTTCCTTGAAGCTTTTCTTCATTTATTTACTTAGAGGTGGAAGCTTTTTACATTTCAATAACATGCCATATTTAGCATCATTGAGACAGTTTTGCTTTATAACTGTTTGAGAAAAGTGATATTATTTTGGAAAAATTTCCATGAGAATTATAAGGAAAAGGATACATTTTGAAAATCTGTACACAAAGGTATTTGGTTACTGGTGAAAAATGAATGCTTAAACTGTAAGCAAATTTAAAGTATTCTGTTGGAAGAACAGGATAAATATTTAAAGCCATAACACAATGTGAGGTAGGAGGAAAGATCAAATGAGAAACACACATTTTTGTTTGGGTTTCCACTTCTTTGACCCACATCATAGTATCTCATTCATTTTGTAGGTTCTTCCAGCTAACAGGAAAAATATAAGTGTTTGCACATTTTGGAATATACAATATATACATATTTTTTTTAAAAAACTTAGTAAGAGGGTGCCTGGGAGGCTCAGTCAGTTAAGCATCAGACTTCAACTCAGACCATGATCTCACCATTCATGAGGTCAAGCCCTGTGTCAGGCTCTGTGCTGATAGCTCAGAGCCTGGAGCCTGCTTCGGATTCTGTGTCTCCCTCTCTTTCTGCCCCTTCCCTGCTCATGCTCTGTCTTTCTCAGAAATAAAGTAAAAACATAAAAAACTTATTAGGAACTGCATTTGCTGGATAGGTGGTCATTTATAAAGTTTGCCACCTAGATAAAACTTCAAGTTTCTTGTTTTCAGTTGTTTAAAAAGTAAGGAACTGTTAGAAAAATATTCATTGTTTTACATTAAAACTGATTTCTCAGAAATGCTCGCTCTTTTAGCCAATTAATATGTGATAATTAATTCCTTTCAGACATATGCTATAAAACCCAAAATAACAGTTTAAACTGAGATTTAGGGGATTGCTTTATAATAAAATGATTTTGTTTTAAAAAGAAGATGCAAATTGATCCAATTATTGCTTGCTTTAGACCTAATTTTGCCTCATCTTAATTTTTCATTCTTTTATTTAAATTATATCTTATTATTTTGTGTTTACCTCTTCTGTCTTCAATATAAAGTAATACATCAGTAAAGGAAATTGTGAAAATAAATAAGAGAATGTCATAAAAATAATTTGTAATAACATTAGTCAATACTTTTATATATCTAATGTAGCAAATTATCTTAGTTCTTTTTTCTATACATCCATTGTACAAGTTGATACTAGACACTTCAAACTGGATTCATAGAGTCTATGAAAACTTTGAACATTGTTCATTAGAGAAGGATGTGAATACAACTGTCAAAACAACAGGAAGTTCGGGGACTTGTTGAGTAAGAAGTTGCTGTGGCTGAAGTCAAAGAGGTTGTTGCCTGTTTTCTCTTCTAGGGTTTTGATGGTTTCCTGTCTCACATTTAGGTCTTTCATCCACTTTCAGTTTATTTTTGTGTATGGTGCAAGAGAGTGGTCCAGTTTCATTCTTGTGCATGTTGCTGTCTAGTTCTCCCACACCATTTGCTAAAGAGACTGTCTTTTTTCCATTGGATATTTTTTCCTGCTTTATCAAAGATTAGTTGACCATACATTTATGGGTCCAGTTCTGGGTTCTCTTCTATTCCATTGGTCTATGTGTCTGTTTTTGTGCCAATACCATACTGTCTTGATGATTACAGGTTCGTAGTAGAGGCTAAAGTCTGGGATTGTGAGGTCTCCTGCTTTGGTTTTCTTTTCAACATTAGTTTGGCTATTCAGGGTCTTTTGTGGTTCCATACAAAATTTAGGATTGTTTATTCTAGCTTTGAGAAGAATGCTTGTGGAATTTTGATTGGGATTGCATTAAATGTATAGATTGCTTTGGGTAGTATTGACATTTTAACAATATTTTTCTTCCAATCCATGAGCATGGAATATTTTTCCAGTTCTTTGTGCCTTCTTCAGTTTCCTTCATAAGCTGTCTATAGTTTTTAGCCTACAGATCTTTTCCCTCTTTGGTTAAAATTATTCCCAGGTATTTTCTGGTTCTCAATACAATTGTAAATGGGATTGATTCCTTGATTTCTCTTCTCATTGTTGGTATATAGAAATGCAACCAATTTCTGTACATTTATGTCCTCCAACTTTGCTGAATTCATGTATCAGTTCCAGCAGTTTTTTGGTGAAGTCTTTCAGGTTTTCGATATAGAGTATCATGTCATCTGCAAAAGTGAAAGTTTGACTTTTTCTTAGCCAATGTGGATGGCTTTTATTTCATTTTGTTGTCTGATTGCTGAAACTAGGACTTCTAACACTATGCTAATAACAGTGGTGAGAGTTCTGAAGTCTCCCATCCAAGTATTAACCAGGCCCGACCCTGCTTACCTTCCGAGATCAGACGGGATCGGGCGTGTTCAGGGTGGTATGGCCGTACGAGAGTTCTGAAGTCAAGGGAAATAAAAGCATAAGTGAACTATTGGGAGCTCATCAAGATAAAAAGCTTCTGCACAGCAAAGGAAACAGTCAATAAAACTAAAAAAAAACAATGGAATGAGAGAAGATATTTGCAAATGACATATTGGATAAAGGGTTGTTATCCAAAATCTATAAAGAACTTACCAAACTCCACAACCAAAAACCAAATAATCCAGTGAAGAAATGGGCAGAAGACATGAATAAACACTTTTCCAAGGAAAACATCCAGATGGCCAACAGACACATGAAAAGATGCTCAACATCATTCATCATCAGGGAAATACAAATCAAAACCACAATGAGATGCTACTTCACACTGATCAGAGTGACTAAAATTAACACCTCAGGTAACTACAGATGCTAGTGAGGATGTGGAGAAATGGGCATTCTCTTGCACTATTGATGGGAATGCAAACTGGTGCAGCTGCTCTGGAAAACAGTGTGGAGGTTCCTCAAAAAATTAAAAATAGAATACCCTATGACCCAGCAATAGCACTACTAGGAATTTATCCAAAGGATGCAGGAATGCTGATTCATAGGGGCACATGCACCCCAATGTTTATGGCAACATTATCAACAATAGCCAAGTTATGGAAAGACCCCAAATGTCCATCAACTGATGAATGGATAAAGAAGATGTGGTTTATATACACAATGGAATTCTACTCTGCAGTGAGAAATAATGAAATCTTGCCATTTGCAACAATGTGGATGGAACTGGAGGATATTATGCTATGTGAAATAATTCAATCAGAGAAAGACAGATATATGTTTTCACTCATATGTGGAATTTGAGAAGTTTAACAGAAGCCCAGGGGGGAATGGAAAGGGGAAAAAATAGTTTCAAACAGAGAGAGAGAAAGTATAGGAGACTCTTAAGTACAGAGAACAAACTGAGGGTTGATGAGGTTGTTGGGGGCAGGGAAAATGGGTGATGGGCATTGAGGAGGGTAGTTGTTGGTATGAGCACTGGATATTGTATGTAAGCATTGAATCATGGGAATCTACTCCCGAAGCCAAGAGTATACTGTATACATTGGATGTTAGCTAAATTGACAAATTATATTTTTAAAAAAACAATTGTCATCTCTCTTTTCTTACACCTATCTTTGCCACCTACCATTCTCTGAATGCCTGCTTAAAAAGTTAAACTTTTGACTTGCAGATTTTCCTTGATAGACTGGAATTAGGAAAGTTTCTCTCTAAAGTCAGTGCTCCAACTACCACATGGGGATAAATATAGAACCAATCAAATCAAAGTTTGACAGTATGGAAGTAAAAAACTGCATTGTTCAGTCCCAAGGAGTTGTTATTTGCATGAAATAAAATAAATTCATTTGAATTCACTGAATTCATTGAATCACATTCAACATATCATACAATGAACTCATTGAATCACATTCAATAGATCACACAAAAAGGAAATATTGTGATTGAGGGCATGGAATGGACACTGAGTTGAAGATGTGCAATAGACAAAGGTCTAGCCTAGAAATAGAAACTTGAGAGTCATCAACATATAGTTTGTAGTTACAAGAAAATTCGGGGATAGTTTATAGAGTGCAACAAGAAGGGGATCAAAGACATTTAAATGCTAACATTTAAGTAGTGGTGGAGAAAGAATAGTTTATAAAGGACGTTATTAACAAGAAGCAACTAGAATGGTAGGAGGGAGACCAAAAGAGAGCTATAGCAACAAAACAGAGAAAAAAGAGTTTGAAGGAGGAAAGTATTAGATAAGACCAAAAGGGGCACCTGAGTGGCTCAGTCGGTTAAGCGTCCGACTTTGGCTTAAGTCATGATCTCAAGGTTTGTGGGTTAGGGCCCTGAGTCGGGCTCTGTGCTGACAGCTTAGAGCCTGGAGCCTGCTTCTGATACTGTCTCCCTCTCTCTCTGCCCCTCCCCCACTCATGCTCTGTTTCTGTATCAATAAAAAATAAATATAAAAAAATTTTTAAAAGACCAAAA
Source organism: Suricata suricatta (assembly GCF_006229205.1). Classification (NCBI taxonomy): domain Eukaryota; kingdom Metazoa; phylum Chordata; class Mammalia; order Carnivora; family Herpestidae; genus Suricata; species Suricata suricatta. The sequence goes on from NC_043716.1 coordinate 42,572,121, forward strand.
AGTTGAAAAAGTTTTCACTAGTTTGGGAATGAAGGAGGGAAGTATTAAATAAGACCAAAAAATTAAAAAGTATTGATTAGTTTGGCAATAAGTAGTTAACGGGTGAACTTGGTAAAAGCAGTTTTGAGGGGGTAGAAGCCAGATAAGAGAAATTTGATGTGTGAATGACATGATTATGATGAATAATAGCATTTCTTTCCAGAAAATAGTTTGGGAAGGAAAGGGTAGTGGTTAGAGGGTACATCTAGGTTCAACTGAAGCCTTTTCAGAAATCTAGACTTAGGGACCTAGTTTTGACATGGAACAGGATTTAAGTAAGTGGACTGTAGATTGCATTCTGGACAAAAGTTTACATGCTAGAAAACCTAAGATGCTTTAAGGGGCAGCAAGAGAACCAATTTAGCTCACTGTGAAAATGCTTTATGTTTCCTGAATGTATCAATTTTTCTTTGTTCTGTTTTTGTCTTTGCAGAAAAGGGAGATACTTCCCTAAAGACTGCCCTTTTAGCACTGAAGAGCATTACACGTTTTCAAGATTTTAGAGGTGAGAATAATTAGGTAGTTTTGTACACAGTTAGAATATAGGACATTTTTAGCTAGTTGTTGAAAAGTGACGGACCACTTACATCAAAATATACCTAATATGCTACAAGACTAAATGAATGGTATACATTTAGTATTCTGGGTATTCAGATGAAGGTGAGCTTTCTGTGTTCATACAGATCTGGTTTGAAACCATATATATAAGTTTGTAACTGAAGCAAATAATATGCTTCTAACAAGGTTGCCAAAAATATGTGACCCTAAAAATGTTTTAATTAACAAATTTAAGTTCTTTGGTTAGGTAATACATTCACACAGATCATAAATTTAAAAAATATTTAAATACACTGAAAATCTCCCTTTCGCCTGGTCTATTAAGCTCTTTTTTCTTTTCCCCAGTAACTAACTAATAAGTACCTAGTTTCTTACGTAGATAGTATTTAGAGCATTCAAGAAAATATGCACATATATATATATTCTCCCTACCTCACTTTTTACATAAGTGAGAACATGATATGTACATTATTCTGTACCCTTGTTTTTTTTAATACAGTAATATATTTTGGATATTTGTTCATATCAGAATATAAAGAGCTTTCTAAATCCTTTTTATAGGTGCATAGAGAACATGTGAATTCTCATTCTGATGGAAATTTATATATTTAACTTATTGGGATCAGTGATCCATCCAACCTGAATCTTTGTCGTTTTGATTGTGGCAGCAAGAAACATTTTGTGTCATCACATGATGGATGCCCTCTGTGAAATATCTGACTTTTTAGTATAATTTTGAAAAGATATAACTCACTTTAAAAGTGAGTTAATTGAGGCACCTGGGTGGCTCAGTCAGTTAAGCGCCCACCTTCAGCTCAGGTCATGATCTTGCGGTTCCTGAGTTCGAGTGCTGCATCAGGCTCTGTGCTGACAGCTCTGAGCCTGGAGTCTGCTTTAGATTCTGTGTCTCCCTCCCTCTCTGTCCCTCCCCTGTTCACGCTCTGTCTCTCAAAAATATTAAACGTTAAAAAAATTTTAAAAATAAAATAAAAATGAATTAATGGCCCAATATTTTATGAACTTATCAAAACTCTTCTCTCTTATTTTCAGTATTAAAAGTATCTTAGAGTCAAAAGTGTGCATAGTTTTATTTCATAGTCTCTAAAGACATACTTTATTTTCTTTGGTTTCAAATAATATCACAATGGTTGGCAAATAATGTTTTTGCATAGTGTTTGATGTTTTACCAAGACCTTTTACATAATTTATTTTTTAATAATTATTTTTATAACGCTTTTTATTTATTTTGAGAGAGAGATAGAGACTGTGAGTAGAGGGGAGACAGAGAGAGAGAGAGAGAGAGAGACATAGAATCCAAAGCAGGCTACAGGCTCCGAGCTCTCAGCACAGAGCCTGACATGGGGCTCAAACTCACGAACCGTGAGATCATGATCTGAACAGATGTCGGATGCCCAACGAACTGAGCCACTCAGGCACCCTGAAATGTTTCTATTTTTTTTAATGTTTCTTTTTGAGAGAGAGAGAGCAGGGGAGGGGCAGAGACAGAGGGAGACACTGAATCTGAAGCAGGCTGCAGGCTCTGAACTGTCAGCACAAAGATCAATGTGGGGCTCAAACTTCTGGACCACAGGATTATGACCTGAGCTGAAGTCGGATGCTTAACTGACCCAGCCACCCAGGTGCCCGCACTGAAATACTTTTAAACAATAGAGAGATAGGATCAATTTTAAGTCACTCCAATTGCGGTGAGGAAATTGGATTGAGACAGGGAAAGAATGGTATTTAATAGTACTTAGAAAATTTGGAGATAATAAAGGCCTGAGGAGGTGAGGACCTGAACAGGGTCCTAAGTATGGAACTAGTAAGGAAAAATGAATGAGAGAGATGCTAAAAGGGAAAAAAGACTGGTTGTGGTGTCTGGGTTTAGAGAGAAACAAATTAAAACAGAACCATAGGTTCCAACTTAGGTTAATGAAAGAATGAATCTAGTTGAAAATCTATTTATTCCAAGTTTGTAGCAATGATGGTACCTCAGAGACTATCCAGAGAAATAGGCACATGAAAAAAGCTGGAGATGTAATGTGGCCATGTAATTGCCTCATGGAGGTAACCGTTGGATAACAGTCAGGATAAATAAATCTCAGATAATATAAGGAAGAGAAAGCAATGACCAAGACCTTCTAGCCTAGATTCTTAATCTGTTTAGTAAGTTTCATTACTTTGATTGTTGTATCAATCTATGAGTTAATGCCAATCTCCTTAAAGTAAAATGAGAAAGATTGTGGTAGTGTAAGTAATCGTTTACGATTTTATGGATAGATTTCACATATCATACATAAGTCATTTCTCTTTATTTAAAAATTTTTTTTAATGTTTATTTATTTTTGAGAGAGAGAGAGAGAGAGAGAGAGAGAGAGAGAGAGAGAGAGAGAGAGAGAGACCAAGCAGGGGAGGGGCAGAGAGAGAAGGAGACACAGAATCTGAAGCAGGTTCTAGACTCCGAGCTGTCAGCATGGAGCTCGATGTGGGCTCAGACTCACAAGCCATGAGATCGTGACCTGGGCCGAAGTTGAATGCTTAATCTACTGAGCCACCCAGGAGTCCCAAGTCACTTCTCTTTAAATAGATAAATGTAATATAGTTCCTGAAGAAATGTTTTTGGGGGAAGATGTTGGAAGGGATGATTGACAGTATGATCCTAAAATTCTTCCAGAAGAATAAGAAGAGAATAAGGAGAAAATAGGAGTTGGAACAGATGTGGTGAAATGAACTTTTTTCCCCTATTTATGTGTGTAAATTGGGACAATTCTTCTGAAAGAATATTGTAAGAGGATTTATTATTAGGATTCCACTGAATTTTGGTTTCGAAAGATAGGCTGCAGTGGAATACTATGTAGTCACTTAAAAATAATACTCCCGGAGTACTATGTTGACAAGGGAAAATGTTCAAAATACATTTTTAAATGAAAAGAAACTTAATATTAAAGAGTATTAAGACCAAAAACCATTAAAATGTAAATAATTAAGCACATGGCATGTACTAATTCTGTAATTGGAAGGAAGGAGGCTAATTGAGAAGTGAGGGTGGGTAGTCAGCTACCCAAATTGTACAGAGGACAGTGAAGGCTAAGATTATTAGATCTGACGAAGGGTGTTGAGAGGTTATGTGCTGTTCTTGTAACAGCAGGAGCATTGCACTCTGCATCAGAATGTTTCACTTGTAGCCTAATGTTCTCTTCCTCATGATCTTGGACAAATCACTTCATCTAAAGGTAAAATACAGGTATATGCACCTAATTATAGATAATAGTACCTGTCCTATATATTTCAGAAGATTTTTTTTGGTGGATATCAAAAGAAATAATATAGAAGTACCCCGTAAGCTATAAAAAGTAATCAAATGTAAAGTAGTATTATTCCAGGAGAGGTGTCAGAGCTTAAAAAATAGAGACTGGGTGATAAAATAGGGGCAACAAATAATAGACTACTTATCTGAGAAGCTCAGTAGTGCAGAATGTAGGGAAGTAGAATAATAGGTAGGCATGACGGTAGGATAGAGGAATGGAAACAGTAAGGGAGCAGAGGAGAAAATACGTTAAATAGCCAATAATCAAGTAACAAATAATTAGTGAGTACATTTGGTGTGCACAGTGAAGATTGCAGAAGTATTATAGCACAAGGGTCTTGTGCTCACAGACAGAAGATTTTGGTGAGATAAGAGAAAAAAGACTTACATTTAGAAGGTAGTATACTAGATCATGTGGCACCAGCCATAAGATCTGTAAGAACTTAAGTATAATAAGAAGAATATATCTTACATATACTGGTATTATGCGATTATTATATATAATGCTATATCAGAATGAACTATGATGAACTGGGGAAGCCCAAAAGAGCAGATGGACCTTGAACTGGTTGCTGGACTGGGGATGAGGTAGGGAGAGAATTTAAATGTACATTCTAGATGAGGAGACCAGCCTGCCCAGAGGATACATGTGAGGATGACTTACAAGTCTGTGAGGAATAAAGTAGAAAGGATTCATATTATGGATACATTTGGGAATGCACAAAATCTGAAAGGTGAACTACCTACTTTATAACATTGCAAATTGCAATACAGCTGAGTTTAAGTCTTTCCCCAAATGCATAATGGAATTACTACTAACTTCCCTTCTGCTATCATGTTTTTAGGTGTCTGTTTCTAGGAAGAAAACTTTTACGTGAATGCAAAGGCAGTGTCAGCACACTTGGTACCTAGAAAGTACAGTCATCACAGTAAGGGGTTATAAATCCATATTCCAAAGTGCTAACTTAAGATTGATCACACTGTTAGAGAATAGATATGGGTTTTTCCTAAACAGAATAAGTAACTACTTAAAGTGATAGGAAGGATAGTTACCCTCTTAAAAAAGCTTTCTAGGATCTTTTACAGCATCAGAAATTCCTATCATTAAGACATTCTTTTGTATTACCTATACTAGGCTACCTTTAAAGTATTGTTATTAAATAAAGAGGAAACTGACATGGGGGGAGCAAAACTGTCTTATGTTAACATTGGTTCCCAATTATTAAAAAAATAACAATTCTATCAGCAGATTAATTAGCTGTTACTTGTGTATGCCAAGGTTCTCAACTCTAAGTAGAAGAGAATCAATATAAGACAAATGAAGTTTAATAAAGGAAGAGGAATGTGGTATATATTCACGATGGAGTACTACATGGCAATGAGAGGGAATGACATATGGCCCTTTGTAGGAAAGTGGATGGACCTTGAGGGTGTCATGCTGAGTGAAGTAAGCCAGGCAGAGAAGGACAGAAACCATATGTTTGCACTCATAGGTCTAGCAGGAAACCAGGAGAGACCTAATGGAGAACCAGGGGGAGTGGAGGAGGGAGAGAGAGTTGGGGAGAGAGAGGGATGCAAAACTTGAGAGACTATTGAATGCTGAGAATGAACTGAGGGTTGAGGGGGAAGGGGGAGGGGGGGAAAGAGGTGGTGGTGATGGTGGAGGGCACTTAAGGGGAAGAGCACTGGGTGTTGTATGGAAAACAATTTGACAATAAAATTTATGGGGAAAAAAAAGGGAAAAAAAATAAAGGAAGAGGAAAGAGGCAGATTTGAAGTGGCCATGACTAGGAGAAGCAGAGAGACCATTGGACACATACAGAAAGGATGTAGGAAACTTGAGAAGCAGAGATAGATGGACAGAAGGAGATAGATCTCAAGGCTTAATTTCTACTATGAGTTTGCTTTGTAAGTGATCTATTTTGTATATGTAAAATGAGAGTTAGATGCATATGTACCTCAAGAGAGTAAAGGTGAATGCTTAAAAAATGCTAGGTATCTATACTATTTTTTTTGAATGATGGTTTAAGATAATTGTTTAGAATTTGCATCTAAACTGAAAATATTTTCTCCTAATAGAAGTTAATGAGCTTGCAAACGCCTTAAACAAAGTCACCAATGAAAACATTGATGTTGATGATGTCAAACCTACACTGAAAGGCCTGGGGATTTATTTGCCAGAGGAAGAATTACAGGAGGCACTTGCATCCATTCCTCTTGATAGTAAGTATTCCTTTTTCTGAATCATTTATTACACATCAAACTTGTGTTCACTTTCACTCATAAATCCACAAAGCTGATTGATTAGGAATCAAATGTAATGAGTTCAACATTAGATTTTTCCCTATTAGGCGTGAGTGAGAATTTGTTTTGGATTATTTTCATATTCAATTATCCTAGGAATATATAATCTTCCTCTCTTCTTCCCATTTCTCTGCCTCCTGAGGTTTGAATCATACATTTTTATTGGACAGGAGCTTTGAAGCCTTCTCAAACTCATGAAATATAGGGCCAACCCTTAGTGTGGTGACACATACTTACCAGTTTGGTTTCCCCACAGTCTTCAAAGGGCTATACTGGTGTTTTTGGAATCCTGCCAGTGGGGTGTTTAGCTTACATACAAAGCAAAGGGGAATTTTTTTCTTCTTAAGTTCCAAATATATGGTTAATAAAAACAAAAGACTGCACACTTTATTAATATATCTTTGCTTATAGGTATATATAGTCTTCATTGGGTATTTCGGTTGAGTTTGGTTTATAGTATTTGTAGTGAATATCTTCTTCCCTCATAACATAGTGATAGTAGGAGTTGTAATGCTGAAAAATTAAGAGAATGTTATATTAGAGAGAAAACATACCTAAAAAATGGTACCAAGTGGTTAAAATATGTGTAAAATCCATAAGACACTCATTGGCTCTATAACAAAAATGACCACAAGCGTTATCATAATCATATTCCTTTTCATATTCTGAGATGTGTTTAGCAGAATCAGTGTTAGAAAACGTGACTAACTTGGTTCTGAAGATTTAGTAAGCATGCATATCTTTTGACCTCATCTTTTTGTATCTTTGGATTAAAGATCGTTCATTTCTTGATGTTGCATTTTCAGATGAGGGGAAAGTGAACTTAAAAGATTGCCTGACTCAGTTAATGAAAATACCATATTTTACACAAGTTTCAAGTAAGTGAGAATTTTTTAATAATAAAAGTTTTGAGTGGAATTTTTTAGTTTTGATTATATACATTTGTGCAATTTTCTAATAGTAAAGCATATCATGCATATAACAAATGTACTTTGGATGATGAATCAATAAGGGATCCTAGTCCTGACCTTTTTTTGACTTAAATTTTATGAAATTATATTATTTTTCCATCTCTCAAAAAGGATTAACTCAGTGTTAATAGCTGACTGAATAAGGAAGCTATAAGAAGGATGAGATCATGCCATTTGAGACAGCATGGGTGGACCTAGAGGGTATTATGCTAAGTGAAATACATCAGACAGAGAAAGATCAGTACCATACGAGTCCATTTATAAGTGGAATCTAAAAAAAGCCAAACAGGAGCACCTAGCTGGCTTAGTTGGTAGGGCATGTGACTCTTGATCTTAAGGTTTTAAGTTCAAGCCCGTATTGGGCATAGAGATTACCTAAAAATACAAAGAAGAGTTATAAATAAGTAAATAAAGCCAAATGAACAAAAAATAAATAAACAAAGAGCAGAATCAGACCTATAAATATAGAGAACAACTTGATGGTTGCCAGAAGGCCTGAGGGTGTTAAGGGTTGAGCAAAAAAGGGTGAAGGCAGGAGGGGGACACTGGCCTCCAGGTATGAAATGAGTTGTCACAGGAATAAAAGGCACAACATAAAGAATACAGTCAATGATATTGTAATAGTGATGTAATGGGACAGATGGTGATTACGTTTGTGGTGAACAGAGCATAAGGTATGAACTCGTTAAATCACTAAGTTGTACACCTGGAGCTAATGCAACATTGTGTGTTAGCTATACTGGAAAAAAATCATTGTTCCTTTTTCTTTTTTTATCCTATTTGTATACCTTTATAAAAATGGGATTTTTATCATGAGATGATTAACTATTGAAACATGTAGGACAATGTTGAAACATACAGGCTTCCTCCATATTATGTGAGGGGTATCCTTCCCATTACCACAGCCTTAGCCATGAGACATTGAATGTCTCTTGGTCTGGTTTTAATGTGTTCAGTGAATTGATGTCTTTAACTGTGAGATGTCTGTGATATCTGTGGAACTTCTGGGTCTCCTTGGAGCAGCCCATGTTCTTGAGATTAATTGAAATGGCTTAATTTCCTCTAAATTTTAATTTCCAAGATTGAAACTAAACAAAATTCACAAGGCCTAATCTACAAAAATGAAATTATTCTGCAGTGCATAGGTGTTCAGGATGTAACCAAAATGGTATGTTTTTTCAACTGACAAAATATTTTGTCTTTAATCTTTGGTTTTCTGAATGGGACCTATAAAACTCTCCTAAGTATGTGTTTTAAAAGCAAATCTCTTACAAGATTAATGTTTTGATATGATAGTGTTTATCACAATACATTTAAAATTTCCTTCTTTCTTGAACAATGTAAACATGATATTTTCAGAAATGAATGTTACCTTTTTTTCCCCCTTTTTTCTTTTGGTATTGATCCTTCCATTGTTTGGGGGACTTTTTGTGTGTATGTGTTGGATACATCCAAGTATCCACTGAATGAAAAAAGTTAAGAATAGTCACATCAAACTGTGGCAGGTAATTTAATTTTTGGGAAGAGAATTGCTAGAATTACATTTATGATTAGTTATCCTAGCTTTAATGGAAATCTCAGCCTCTGATATGCCAGAGATGAGTATAAGCAGATGTCCTGATATTTCTTTTTATGTAATCATTCCTCAGTCTCAAATTAAATATTTGCAATGACTTGTTTAGCCTAGTGGCTAAACATTCTATGAAATCAGATATGCTAGACTTCACACTTGGCTTCACATTTCATAACTGTGTATGCTCTAAGGCCGGGTTTCCTTATCTGTGAGATAAAGGAAATATTGGTAACAACTTCACAGAATCTGTGTATAAAAATGAAATGGTGTACATAAAGCACTTAACACAGTGCTTAGCAAGCTCAGATTGAATATTTAATAAGTCGTAGCAGTAATAGTACTACTAGCAGTAATTCTTGTTATTCAGGACTCACTGAATATTGCATATTTTTAAATTTCATACATTGCATTTTTTTTGAATATAGAAAAAAATGACCTCTTAAAAGCTCTGACTGCCATTAGGAAAAATAAGGTCACTCCTGATGACATAGGCTCTATGATGAAAAGTATAGGAGTTTCATTACCCCAAGACATGATTCAGAGATCCCTGGAGAATGTGGCTATCACGGGTGAGTATTTAATGTTTCTAGGTATCCTTTATCTTAGCTGACATGCATGTGTTTGAACTTTTCAAGAGTTCTTAAAGAGTTTATCTACTTCATGGATTATCTGAGTCTCTTTTCTACCTACTACCCAGTTGGGTTTTATGTATTTTCAGTAGCGTCGTACAAAGGAGGATCTGCAGGGCGTGAGTATATGTGTCTGAATGATATGCATGAGTCTGTCTTTTTGACTGAATATATAAAATAGAAAACGTTTTTCAGTATAGCAATTATACTATAGTTGCCAACCTCTGATCATATTTTTTGTTCTCTGACATGCATTTTTTTCTTTCAGAGAATGGGAAAGTGAATTTAGAAGAGTTTATTGGCAATTTAGTCAATTCAGGATTTTCGTCTCTACCTGAAAGAATTTTCAGTTGAATTGAGATAGCTAATGATATGTGGGTTGTAGATCTCTTGGAAAAATCCCAGCTAGATTTTAAACTGATTTACCACTGGCATAATTTTCTAATATTTTACTTTCCTCCATACATGTTAAATGTGTATGTAGCACAACTGGAAGAGAACATGCCCTTTAGAGAGTTCTAGTTACCTCTTCTGCCTAGTCTGAGACTAGAGTCTTGGCTGCAGTTATCATTTCCCTAAGGACCTTGTGAAGAAAAAGTCATATTAATTAAAATGACTAAACTAGCACTTGGAATTACACTGTTTGCAAGTTATTCTACTTTAACTCAAGTGTTAATTGTGTGAGATATAGTAACATGATAAATAGTGGGTTCCTGATACTGATTTGCAAGAAGTCTTCATTAAAAACTTGTAAAACTTTTGTTACTATTAGAATTTTTCTTCAGGTTTGTTTCTTCTTCTTTTGTTATTTGAGCACTGTTTTCTTTGGTTATTTCTTAGTATTGGCTCCATGTTTCCCACCCCCCCCCCAAGTTTCTGTTTATACATTAACTCAAAGTTTAATTTTAGCACAATATTTGTCAATTTTAATGTTAAGGACCCTTCATTTGGTTTGCATAGTATTTCTGTAATCTTAGGCCTCTGAATTCTCTGATAGCTGCCCTTTCTTGCCACTATGGTGCTGAAAAGGAAGGGATGATTTACATTTTGCACATTTAAGTCAGAAGAGTATTTCTGACACCACGCCAAAATTATACACAAATTCAAACCACTTCATATTGTCCATTTTTAAGTGCCCTCTCTGGTTGCAGAAGTTCAGAGTTTGCTTCTTTGACCATTTCTACCTACTTTTAGTTAAGCACACATATGTAGCTTTGGTAAGCAAAAAATATTTATGAAGAGATGTTTTGTAGAAATGCCTGAGATCAAGACCTGAGCTGAGATCAAGAGTCAGACACTTGAGGTGACTGGGTAGCTCAGTGGGTTAAGTGGCCAACTTTGGCTCAGGTCATGATCTCGTGGCTGGTGGGTTTGAACCCTGTGTCAGGCTCTGTGCTGACAGCTCAGAGCCTGGAGCCTGCTTCAGATTCTGTGTCTCCCTCTCTTTCTGTCCTTCCTCCACTCACACTCTGTCTCTCAAAAAATGAATAAATGTTAAAAATTTTAAACAAAAAGAGTCAGATGCTTAATTAATTGAGCTACCCAGGCATCCCTAGAAATGCCTTTTTTGAGGCAACTTCCTAATAATCTATATCAACTGCTTTTGAGAACTGGTGTTAAAAATAGCCATATCAAGAGTGTCACGATATCTCCTGAAGATGTTGCCCAGTAGATTATCTAGTGATGAATACGAAAAGTGACTTAAAATTGAGTTTCTTTCTTTCTTTCTTTCTTTCTTTCTTTCTTTCTTTCTTTCTTTCTTTCTTTTTCTTTCTTTCTCTCTCTCTCTCTCTCTCTCTCTCTCTCTCTCTCTCTCTCTCTCTCTCTTTCTTTCTTTCTTTCTTTCTTTCTTTCATCATTTTTTAGAGAGGGAGAGGGGGCACATGTGCTCACCAGCGGGGGATGGGCTGAGGGAGAGGGAGAAAGACTCTTAAGCAGGCTTGGTCATGGAGCCTGATGTGGCTCTTGATCTTATGATCTATCATGAGATCATGACCTGAGCTGAAATCAAGAGTTTGATGCTTAACTGACTGAGCCACCCAGGCACCCCTTGAAATTTAATAGCAGAAAAAATGCTGTCTCTTCCCAAGACCAGTGTGCTCCTTTGTACAGATAAAAACTGGAGTTGTCCTTTAGGCCTAGTTTCCAGGAAGTTTCAGATCTAAACTTAATATTTGATCACAGTTAGCTATGTTGGCTTTGTTACCACCTTTTCCTCATGTGTTTATCATGCTCAAATTTCCAATTATGATTGTTGTATTTTCTATTTTTCCATTAAATTTTGTCAGTTCTGTTATATATTTTTAGACTTTCTAGTTTGACTCATCTGCATTTTTGATTGTTATGTCTTCCTGATGAACTGGCTGGCAGAGAAGACAGAATGTATCATTTTGGAAGAGAATTCACTTTTTCCTCTGAGTACAAGCTGAAAATTGGTTCCCCATTCTATGGCTATATGACTTTTATTTACCACATTTTCAATATTGACTCCTAACTGTTCCCTCAATATCAGCGAGTAACACTTCGTGTCTAATATCATATGGGCTGTACTACTTTAAGTGTTCCTGGGCTTAGCCATATTCTCTGTGAAATGATCAAACAAACATGTTTTTATTTCTGATAGAATAACTTAAAGTGTACATCTGAATACATGTCAAAAGACTCTTCTTTTCACACTGAAATAGAAAATAACAATGTGAAGATAATAGGAAGTATTTTTCTTAAATTGAAAATCATTAGCATTTCCCCTTCTCATAGCTTTTTTTCCCCTATTTTCCTTTTTTCTCCTAGGCAGTGGGGTTGATGACAGCACACTAGACACGTTTTTAGGAAACATGAAGATGGAGATGTCAGGTAAAGGATTGTGTAAGATTCTGAAGACCTGTCAGGTGAAGGTGACATATACATAGACATGGTTCACGTGGTGACATGTTCTTTTTTAATGTAAACTGCTTAGATGTAAGATTCACATAGAAAGAACCATAGAAAATGATAGAAGTAATAAAAAAATTACCTTATGTGTTATGCTTTAGGCTTTCTTCCTTGAGAATAAATTTTATGGTTTCTAAAAGTTTCATTTGGGAGGTGTGGAAGAAAGATGGGAAAGTATTTGCTATGTTAGTACTTTAGATCCAAACTTATGTTTATAGGAATATTTTGGCAACCTTTCTGGGATCACTGATTTAAAAAGCATCATTAAGATCCCATAATATTATACTTATTATTTAAAAAATTTTTTAATGTTTATTTATTTTTGAGAGATAGAGACAGAGCATGAGCCAGGGAGGGGTAGAGAGAGAGGGAGACACAGAATCTGAAGCAGGCTCCAGGTTCTGAGCTGTCAGCAGAGCCTGATGTGGGGCTCAAACGCATGAACCACAAGGTCATAATTTGAACTGATGTCAGACACTTAACCAACTGAATCATCCAGGCACCCCAAGTTCCCACAGTATTCTATATATTGTGCTAGACACTGAGAATATAGAATTTAATGAGACGTTATTAGGGCTTTTCAGAAGATTATAATCTAGCAGGAAAGCAGATTGGCCTTCTCATGACCAGGTGCCCAAAAGACACAATGGAAACTTCCTAAGAGTCAGAGCAAGTCCAAGGACCCAGGGAACTGCTCCAGGGCGGGAGCGTCCTAAGCTGCCACCATTACCATGTATAGTTGGTCCAATCTGTCAAGAAAGTCCTGGCACACAACGTTCTATTACTTAAACTTTTAAAAAAATTTTTTCCTCCCTTCTCCTTTTTAAAATGCTGTTCTGCACTTTGAAAACAGAATCAAGATATTATCAAGAGTCAACTTCTCTGAAGAAAAGAATTTCTATAGAACAAACACAGCTATATTACACTACTATTATATAGCTCAAAATAGGAAAAAATTGACAAATACAAGTTTGGTTTTTTTTTACAATGTTAAAAGTAGGAGTTTCAGCCTTATAAAAAGAACATTTTTATGCAAAGGAGTAAGATGCATTATTCTTATTTAAAGAAACACTGACAAATTCTTTAGCTTGCAAACCTAATAAAAAAAATCAAAATGTTGAAAATTGTGGAACAACCCAACCATTAAGCAATTTGTCTACTATTTTTATATGATTACAAAATGTGAGGGGTGCCTCGGCGGCTCAGTCAGTTAAGTGTCTGACTTCAGTTCAGGTCATGATCTCGCAGTCGACGAGTTTGAGCCCTGCTTCGGGCTCTGTGCTGACAGCTCAGAGCCTGGAGCCTGCTTCAGATTCTGTGTCTCTTTTTCTCTCCGCCCCTCCCCCTCTCATGCTCTGTCTCTCTCAAAAATGAATAAATGTTAAAAAAAAATCAAAATGTGAAAAAGAAAAGCCCTTATCTTGCCCTCCCCCTTTTGGTGATATGATCATACCTGAGACAGTCACAAGGTTGACCAAGGCGGGTGATGAGTGAACAATGAGAACCACAGTAAGGACCAGACAGTGTTCCACAAGCAAGGGGAGCCTGAAAGAGGAAAGGCCTCACTGACACCGACAGGGGACTGTATGTGAAGGAAACAGGACTGAATTAATCAGTGTGTAAAAAATAGAATTAGACAGGGAAGACGACTGCTTGTGTCTCAGACCCCCAAGTTTGCAGAGAAGTGGGAATAGAGGTGAAGTAGTCCTAACATGGGCTTTATAGACCAGGACAGGTGATAAAGCATTCTGAATGGAAATATTGGTGTGTGGGGTATGGACCTGGTGTGGGGCAGCATAGAAAGGAATATAAAGCAGCTTCAACCAGGTAGGTTACTATAGTTCAGGAGTCAGAACAGAGGTGACCATCATTATGATAGTATGTCTGCTCTGATCCTCCTTTTCATCGCTTCATGCTGGCATTCTCTGAAGGACCTCCCTTTTCATCAGCATTTTATCTTGCCTTCCGCACTGGCACTTGTTAGGCACCTCGTCTCCGCTGTCAGGTGCTTTGAGCTTTTGGCTCATTTCACTAACCTCTCTATTCCTTTCACTGTGGCTCAGGAAATGTTTTGCTATTCTTTTGTTGCGATGCTGGGACTGTGGAAAATTTCATGGCTGTTGCAGACTCATCTTTCTGGGATATCTGTGCTCCCATTTCCTTCTCTACTTTCCCCTTGTGGTGGTTTGTCAGGAAAGTCTGTAAGTCTTGCTGCCTTCCAGGGCTCCCAATAGACTATTAAGCACAGTCCCCCTTTTTCTTGGTGGATTTGCACAATTGGAAGAGGCAGTTCAATAAAGGTCATTAGAAGTGTTGTTAGGTAACAAGGAAAAAAAAGGTGATATACCCCTACCTCCATACATCAGAAGAATGAATATGTCAACTTTCCATCATCTTCTAAAAGGGAACTCATTCTGAGTCCTGAAAGATACTACAAAACTTGAATTCTGATTTTTTGTTAATTATATATTTCCAAGTGCCTGATTTTGTGACTGATTTATTATCTCTCAGAAATAAGAAACTTCATTGATTCTTGATAGCTTTCTTTTTTCTATTCTTTATATTTATTTGGAGTGAAATTAGATTGCACTTAGGCCAATACATACAACATCCCTAAACTGCTGTATTTACATTAACAATTTTATAAAATTCACTGTATGTATGTACCTTTGTGACCTACTTGTTTCTTACTTTACAGCTGATAAAAAAGTGAACAAGAAGAATGGGATAAAAGATAGGAGGTCATCTATTGGTGAGTAAAAAATTTAATTCATTCATCATTTATTTAACAGATATTTAATGAATAACTAGGTGATGCTATTTTAAGTACTAGAGATATGAATAAATATAATCAACCTTTAAAACTTATAGTAGTATCTGTGATAAATTCATTTTATATATTTTGCCACTTTTTGAAAAACAATGTATATTAGATTGTTTAAAAACTAAACCCAAAATTCAATGAAGAAAGTCAATTTACATTTATTAGTCAAAGTCAATTATTTATATATCTGCCCCAAGGAGAACTTTCTGAAGAAAATATATGAAAGTAATTTTGTGACCTTAGGGTAGAAAAACATTTCTTACGTGACCAAGAGTTCTAAGCATGAAATTTTTTAAATGATTAAATTGAACCTCATTAAGATTGATAACTTCTTTTTCTGAAAGACACAGTTAAAAAAAATAAAAGGCAAGTCATAGACTGGGAGAATATATTTGCAAAACTTAGGACCAATATCCAGAATATCAAGAACTTTTACAACTCAGTCATAAGAAGATAAACCAATAAAAGTGGGCAAAAGACTTGAGCAGACATTTCACAAAAGATATATAAATGGCCAAAGACTCCATGAAAGGATGCTGAACTTTATTAGTCATCAGAGTAATGCAGTTTATTTTTTTCATATAGTTTATTGTCAAGTTGGTTTCCATATAACACCCAGTGCTCTTCCCCACAAGTGCCCTCCCTTATGACCATCACCCCCCTTCCCTGTTCCCCCTCCCCCTTCAGCCCTTAGTTTGTTTTCAGTATTCAAGAGTCTCTCATGATTTGCCTCCCTCCCTCTCCCTGACTCTTTTCCCCCTTCCTCTCCCCATGGTCCTCTGCCAGGTTTCTCCTGTTAGACCTATGAGTGAAAACGTATGGTATCTGTCCTTCTGTGCCTGACTTACTTCACTTAGCATGACACCCTCGAGGTCATCCACTTGGCTACAAATGGCCAGATGTCATTCTTTCTCATTGCCATGTAGTATTCCATTGTATATATAGACCAAATCATTAGGGTATACTGCTTTCCATCCCTTAGAATAGCAAAAGTTAAAAAGACCAACAGGACCACGTATTAGCAATAGCATGGAGCTACTGTAACTCACACAATTGCTAAGAGGGTATTCTAACCACCATGGAGATCAGTATGGCAGTTTCTTAAAAAGCTGAACATAAATTTACAATAAGACCCGGCATTTTTCCAAGGTAAATGAATGTCCATGTTCACAAAAATATTTGTGCATGAATATCCATAGCAGCTTTATTCACAATCACTAAAATTGGGAATGATTCCAGTGTTCACCGACCCATGGAGGAATAAACAAAGTGTGGTGCTTGTGCTTAATGTTGCGTTTGGTTAATGGGGGAAAAGAAATATATAGGCAAAAACTGGAATTGAAAACTTGATTAGGAGGGTAGGATTATCAGATTAGGGAGGGTGCTTTCTGAGGACTAAGTGCTCATGGTCAGTTTTAAGAATATTAATGCAAATGATTGTGCGCTTTTCTTTTTAAATTTATTGTACCTTTTTTTTTTTTTTGAGAGAGAGCACACACGTAAGCAGGGAAGGGGCAGAGGGGGAGAGAGAGGGAATATTTTAAGCAGACTTCATGCTCAGCACAGAGCCTGATGGGGGCTGGATTCCACTACTCCAGGATCATGACCTGAGCCAAAATCAAGAGTCAGATGCTTAACTGACTGAGCCACCAGGCCCCCCGGGGCTGCTTTTAAATTGTACCCCAGCAGCCTGGTTGATTTGGTGGAATGGAGCAAGTGTTCATTTAGGACTCTGGCAGCTGCAGTTCTCTATCTCAGACTAACTTTGTGACTTGAGGCACATTTCTTGACTTTTCTGAGCCTCAGTTTCTTTGTTTCTTAAAAAGTCGTGACTTTTCTAGAAGTTTGAGATAAATGGTATATGAAAACACCCCTCACAGTACACGGTTTAGCAGACAGTCGTTAAGTTCAGTTTTCCTTCCTTCCCTGAGTGAAAGGGGGCAGATTAGAGAGGTCAGGGGATCAAATAAAAAGGATGGGTTTGCAGGAGGATCCTTTTAAATCTTTAAGTTTCTGTTCTAATGCTGTAAATAGAATTTAACATCTTAGTACTTTATTTTAAAAAATTTTTTAATTTATTTTTGAGAGAGAGAGACAGCGTGAGCAGGGGAAGGTCAAGAGAGAGGGAGACACAGAATGCTAAGCGTGCTTCAGGCTCCGAGAGCTGTCAGCACAGAGCCCAATGTGGGGCTTGAATTCAGCCGAAGTCGGACGCTTAATGACTGAGCCACCCAGGTGCCCCAACATCTTAGTACTTTAAAAGAACATTGTACGGGAACCTGGTGGGCTCAGGTATAAAGCATCTGACTTCAGCTCAGGTCCTGATCTCACAGCTCGGCTCCTGAGCTCGAGCCCTGCATTGGGAAGCCCCTGCTCATCCCCTCCTGGGATTTTCTCTCTGCCCCTTATTCACTTGTGTGCTCTCTCTCTCTCCCTCTCTGTCTCCCTCTCAAAAAAAGAACATTGTACTGTTTTAAGAGTACTCATTCCTTAATGTTTTTATGATGTGGGGAGGGAGGAGAGATATATAATCGTAGTAAAAATCATGGGGAATTGTTGATTTCTTATGACCTGTTTCACTGTTAAGAATTTCATACGTTTTTTTT
>NC_043716.1:42589962-42677633 GCF_006229205.1 Suricata suricatta
GTTTTAACCTCATTGTGATCTCTGTAATTTGTTCCTCATTTTACAGCTGATGGAAGAGTTGAACCTAATAAACTAATGAATAAAGCTAAAGCTGTTACAGGTAAGAAGTTGATCTAAAAATGAGGTAGTAATGCTTTAAATTTTTTTTTAATGTTTATTTACTTGTGGGGAGGGGGAGAGGGAGACAGAGAATCAGAAGCAGGCCCCAGGCTCTGAGCCATCAGCACAGAACTGGATAAAGGGCTCCAACTTAGGAACCATTAGATCATGACCTGAGCTGAAGTCGGACACTTAACTGACTCAGCCACCCAGGCGCCCCTGCCTTTTTTTTTTTTTAACCCTCTGCCTATTTCTATCATAAGAATTACACACTGGAAATTAATTCTGTTCCTTTAGAAGTTTATGGTGTATATGGTTATTTTTCCCAAAAGGTTTAAGGGAAGTGAGCTTAATTCTAACCATATTGAATCTCTGCATTAACTGAAACGTATTATGGGTCTTGCATATTTCTGCCAAGTCTATAATATATGGGTAAAATATATGGAACATTTCAGCATTAGTAGGAATTTTCATATTTTTTTTTCTCTTTCCCCAAGGAGAGACAGTAGCTGTCAGAGACCTGGACAAGATACTAGGGAACATGGGCTTTGAAGACACCAAAGGAGATTTCAGAGAGATTAAAAGAAAACTTCCGGTTTATGGTGACTTATTTTAGATATAAAAAGTCTTTGAGGAAAGCTTGGTCTTGAGGGTTTATGTAAGAGCTATTCTGAAACCAGATTAATATTGTGATGATAAAAACCATGTAAAATCTTAGAAAAAAAATCTAGTTCTAGAGCAAGAACTAATCCTGTCTTCCATTTTCTGAATCTATATAGAATACAAAGCACTTGAGTAGATTGATTCCAAGACCATCTTTCACATCTGGGAATGTTCCGATGGAAAAGCAAATAAATGAAAGTCCCCTGTGTCCCCTTCCCACAGTTCCCTTCCGTTCCTCTATTCTGACCCAGCCCCGTGGTACTACTGAAACCTCTCCAGGCACCAGTAACTTGCCATTTGCTAGTTGCATTAGACATTATTCACCTTTTATTGGAGCTTTCTACTACGTTTTATATTGGTGATAATTCTGACCTTCTTGAAATCATGCTCTTTTGGCTTCTGGGGTTTGTTCCTGCTAACCTAGATCTTCTTATTTTTTTATTTCATTTTTTATACTCTGGGCAATCTCATTACTGTCTGTGGCTCAACCTGCCATCTACATTCTTATGGTTGTAAATCTGTATTTCTGTACAGCTTCAGACTGCTGTATCCAAATGCCTGCTAGACATTTCTACTTGGATATTCCACGGGACACTTCTTTTTCTCAACATATTTAGAACCGAATTGAGTATTTTCTTGTCCAGTCTCCCAGTCCTGTATTCTCAGTCTCATTTGTGCTGTCCCTGTCCATCTAGTCACCTAAGCTAGATATTGATTTTGATTCCCCCAATTCTTGTCACCCACTATCTGGATTATCACCTGATTTTTTAAGTTTTACCTTTATATAAACCTAAATTTAAAAATTACTGCACACAGATGGATGGATATATGACAAGCCACGGATAGTAAAATGTTCAATAGTAGAATCCAGATGGTGGGCATATGGGTGTTTATTGCACAGTTCTTTCAACTTTGCTCTATGTTTACAAATTTTCATAATAAACCATTGAAAAAATCCTATATATAAATCCATCAGTTTCACTCCCTGCTACCACTGCTCTGCTTTAGGTCCTTTCATTCCTGACTTAAGCTACTAAAATGGCTTCCACAAGGTAGACTTTAGAATGATCCATATAAGATGCAAATCTCATGACATGAGGCCTCAACTTAAAATCCTTTAATGGCTTTCAGTTAGGTACTTGGAAATGTTTCAAGTCCTTTTTATGGCCAACAAGTTCTTTCATTATCTAGGTTGCACTTATCTGTCCTGTCTAGTGTGTTACCCTCACTGACATTGAACTTTTATTCCAAGCATATATATATCATGCTTTTTGTCACATCTTTGTTTATACTTTCCCCGCTATTTCAGAGCTTCCCCATCCCCTTTGCTTGACTAACTCCTCACCATTGCTTATTCAAGGTGAGGGTCACTTTTTCTAGGAAGTTTTTTAAATACCCAGGCTCTATTTGATATCTCTTCTCTGTGTTTCCACAGTAACTGTATATATTTTTCATTACAATTGCCACATTGTATAAATGTATGTTTATTTGCCTGTCTTGTCACTTTAATGTGTCCTTAGAATAGGAAAGGTTATTCTGTATCTAGTACCTAGCAGAGTGTCTGGCCTATAAGTAAACACTCCATAAATGCTGAGTGAGAGATGATAGAGTAAATGAGTGAATCAGTGGATAATTCCTAAGGAAAATAAAAGCTGCCTTTGGTCGTGCCACTAGTATTTACTTCTAGTACATTGTAATCATTTATCTGCAGCAATTCTGAGTAACGGGGAGGATTAGAGTGTATTTGCCACAGACCAGAGCATATTTTTCCATGGGCCAGACTTATGGCTCAAGGGTCAAAGGGCAGCTTACTAAAATAGAATCAATGTCTTAAAACTAAAAATTAAGCAATTAAAGTAAGCCCAAATGGTGATGTGGAATAATGAAATTTAGCCTATTTCTGGTTTATTATTTTATAATTTTTTAAAGAATCTGCTTTGTATCTCAATTCTGCCTTATTTTATAGCTAAAGGGAAGACTGGTCTAAAAACATCGATGGATTCAGTACAAATTACAGGTCAGTGAGAAATTACTATAAATGTGAGAACCCAAATCTTTACACTAAATTATATTTTTTCTGATAAATATTTTACTGAAGTATGAAACACATAATTACTACATTCTATAATGTGTCCAGCTTAAGAATTGTTGCAAAGTGAACATACCTGTTTAACTACCACCTGGATCAAGAAATAAGCATTATCAATAATACAGAAGATCCACTATCGCACTTCACAGTCACATCCTCTGGACTCTCTGGAGGTAGCTGCATCCTTTACTCTAGGACCTCAGATTAGTTTCACCTGCCTTTGAATTAGTTTAAATGGAGTCATATGATCTGTGTTCCATGATGTCTAACTTCTTTCATTTAACATTATATTACATTATTCTCTGAGATTTGTCCATATTGTTGCACATGTAGCAGCAGTTTGTTCATTTTCATTGCTGCCTCTTATACAGTCGACCAAATTATAGTCAAGGAGATCTTTAGAGAACCTGCTGTGGTAGGTAAAATGATTTCTAGCTAGCTCATCGTACCTGAATTGCTGTGCGACATTCCACTCCATCAGTAGACCACAATATATGTGTCTAGTCTACCATCACAGGACATTTCTAGTTTGGAGCAGCTATGAAGAACTTACTGCTATGAATATTCTTGTATATGCCTTTTGGTGAACATATGTGCACAATTCTAGGCCATCTACCTAGAAATGAAATTGCTTTAAGATAGGATTGTGCGTACTTGATTAGATATTATCTGTCTGTTTTCTAAAGTAGTTGTACCATTTGACAAATCAACGATTGCTTTACATCCTTGCTAATTCTTGGTATTATCTCTCTTTCTTCTCCACTGTAGTCATTCTGGTGAGCATGCAGTAGTATTCCACTGTTACAGTTTGCCTTTCCCTAGTGATTAATGATGTTGAGCACCTTTTTCATGTTTACTGGTTATTTGGATTCCTCTTCTATAAAGTTCCTTTCATGTCTGTTGCCTATTTGTCTGCTTGGATGTCTGTGTTCTTCGTATTGGATTTTTTTTTTGAATAAACTTTGTATATGGCTTGAGGAAATGCCATTCTTCTTTTTTTAACGTTTATTCTTTTTTGAGAGACAGAATGTGCATGGGCAAGGGGGACGGGCAGAGAGAGGGAGACAGAATCCAAAGCAGACTCCAGGCTCTGAGCTAGCAGCATAGTGCCTGATGTGGGGCTCGAACTCATGAACTGTGAAATCATGACCTGAGCCAAAATCAGACGCTCAACTGACTGAGCCACCCAGGTGCCACTGTATTGGATTTAAAAAAATTTTTTTGTTTTCTAAATTTAAGTATATTTAGCATAAGGTGTTATATTAGTTTCAGCTGTACATTATAGTGATTCAACAGACCTATACATTACTCACTGCTCATCATGGTAATGTAATCATTAGTCCTTATTACCTATTTCACCCACACATACACACTACCCCCCATCTGCCTCCTGGTAATTATCAGTTTGTTCTCTGTACTTCAGAGTCTGTTCCTTAATTTCTCTCTCACTCTTTGTTTTCCTCTTTGTTTTGTTCCTTAAGAAAATTCCATATATGAGTGAAATCCTTTGATATTTGTCTCTGATTGACTTATTTCACTTAGCATTATAGTCTCTAACTCTATCCATGTTGTTGCAGATGGCAAGATTTCATTCCTTTTATGGCTGAATAATATATCATTGTATATGTGTGTGCACATATACACATATACATATATGTGTACACACACATACACAATATATACACAAAACACACACACTACATCTTCTTTATCCATTCATCAGCTGATGGACACTTGGGCTGCTTCTATAATTTAGTTATTGTAAATAATGCTGCAATAAACATAGAGGTACATGTATCCTTCTGAATTAGTGTTTTTGTATTCTTTGGGTAAATACCCAGTAATGTGGTTACTGGACCATATGGTAGTCTATTTTTGATTTTTGAGGAATCTCCATAATGTCTTCCATGGTGGCCGTACCAGTTGGCATTCCCACCAACAGTGCATGATGCATTCTTTCTCTTCACATCCTCACCAACACTGGTTTCCTGTGTTTTTGATTTTAGCCATTCTGACAGGTGTGAGGTAATATCTTATTGTAGTTTTGATTTGCATATCCCTGATGATCGGTGATATTGAGCATTTTTTCACATGTTGGTCATCTATATGTCTTCTTTGGAAATGTCTGTTCATGTCTTCTGTTCATTTTTTAATTGGTTTATTTGGGGTTTTTTGATGTTGACTCGTGTAAGTTCTTTATATATTTTGAATACTAACACTTTATTAGGTATGTAATTTGCTAACATCTTCTTCCATTCAATAGGTTATCTTTTAGTTTTGTTGATTGTTTCCTTTGCTGTGCAGAGCTTTTTATTTTGATGGGGTCTCAGTAGTTTACTTTTGCTTTTATTCCCCTTGCCTCAGGAGACATATCTAGAAAAAATGTTGCTACAGCCAATGTCAGAGAAATTACTGCCTGTGCTGTCTTCTAGATTTTTGTGGTATCAAGTCTCATATTTAGATCTTTAATCCATTTTAGTTTATTTTTGTGTGTGGTATAAGAAAGTGGTCCAGTTTCATTCTCTTGTATGTAGCTTTCCAGTTTTCCCAGCACCATTTGTTGAAGAGATTGTCTTTTTCCTATTGTAATAATTGTCAAAGATTAATTGTCCATATAACTGTGGATTATATGCCTAAATATGCTTTATATGCTTTCTACCCTTTTCTATTGATCTGTGTGGCTGCTTTTATACCAGTACCATATTGTTTTGATTGCTACAACTTTGTAGTATAACTTGAAATATGAAATTGTGATACTACCAGCTTTGTTCTTTTTCAAGATTGTTTTGGTTGTTTGGGGTCTTTTGAGGTTCCATATAAATTTTAGGACCATTTGTTATAGTTGTTACTGGTATTTTGATAGAGAACGCTTTCAATCTGTAGATTGCTTTGCATACTATGGACATTTAAACAATATTTGTTCGTCCAGTTCATGAGCATGGAACATCTTTCCATTTGCTTATGTCATCTTCAAATGTTTTCATCAATATTTTATAGTTTTCAATGTATGGGTCTTTCACCTCTGTTGTTTAATTTATTCCCAGGTAATTATTTTTAGTGCAATTGAAAATGGGGTTTTTTTAATTTCTCTTTCTGCTACTTCATTATTAATGTGTAGAAATGCAACAGATTTCTGTATAATGATTTTGTACCATATAACGGCTGAATTCATTTATCAGTTCTAGTAGTTTTTGGTGGAGACTTTAGAGTTTTGTATATATAGTATCAGGTCATCTGCAAATAGTGAAAGTTTTCTTTATTCTTTAATAATTTGGAACTAGTGGGGTGTGTTAAAGCCCTCAATTATTATATTGCTATCAATTTATTCCTTTATATCTATTAATAGTTGCTTTAATATACTTGGTGTTCCATGTTGGGTACATAAATATTTACAATTATTATACTTTCTTGTTGGATTGTTTCCTTTATCGTTATGTAGTGTCCTTCTTTTCTCTTGTTACAGCCATTGTTTTAAAGTCTATTTTTGTCCAATATAAGTATTGCTACCCCAGCTGTTTTTTTGCTGCTTCTATTTGCATGATAAATGTTTTTCCATCCCTTCACTTTTATAAATTTTTTAAAATATTGATTTATTATTGAGAGAGGGGGAAGCACAGAATCTGAAACAGGCTTTAGGCTCTGAGCTGTCAGCATAGAGCCCAATGTGGGGCTCGAACTCACAAACCACAAGATCATGACCTGAGCCAAAGTCAGACTCTTAACTGGCTGAGCCACTCAGGTGCCCCACTATTGCTTCACTTTTAATCTTTAGGTATGAAATGGTCTCTTGTGGGCAGCATATAGCTGGGTCTTGCTTTTTTATTCATTTCATGACCCCATGTATTTTGATTGGAGAATTTAGTTCATTTACATTCAAAATAATTATTGATCAGTATGTACTTACTGTTATTTTGTTACTTGTTCTATGATTGTTTTTGTGGTTCTTTGTTCCTTTCTTCTCTTGCTCTCTTTCCTTGTTGTTTGACGGCCGTTAGTGATATGCTTGAATATCTTTTTCTTTTATTTTTGCATATTATTACAGGTTTTTGATTTGTGGTTGCCATCAGGTTTATATATAATATTTTATGCATATAGCAGCCTATATTAGGTTCTGGCTGCTTACGTTTGAACCCATTCTAAAAACATGAAATGTCACCCCCCCATATACACATTTTATACGTATGATATTATAGTTTACATTTTTTAATTTTGTGAATTTCTTGACTGATTTTTATAGCTATAATTGATTTTACCTCTTTTGTGCTTTAATTTTCTATTTGTTTTATAAGTGAGTAATCTACCACTTTTGTTATGTTTGTATGCACCTGTGAAATTTTTTCCTTTCCTAATTTGATTTCTCCTGATTATGGCCCTTCCTTTTCAAATAATTCCTTTTAACATATCTTGTAAGACTGGGTTAGTGGTAAGGAATGTCTTACTTTGTTTGGGAAACTCTCTCTCTCCTTCTATTTTGAATGATAGCCTTGCTTGATTAAGTATTCTTGGTTGCAGGCTTTTTCCTTTCAGCACTTTGAATATATCATACTACTCCCTTCTGGCCTGTAAAGTTCTTCTGAAAAGCCAGCTGATAGACTTATGGAGTTTTCCTTGCATATAACTTTTTTATCTTGTTGCTTTTAAAGTTCTCTCGTTACCACTACTTTTTTCCATTTTAATTATTATGTATCTTGGTGCAGACTTCTTGGGTTTATTTGTTGGGGACTCTGGGTCTTCTGAATCTAGGTTTGTTTTGTCCCCCATTGGGGAATTTTTCAGCCATTATTTCTTCGAATAGATTTTCTGCCCCCCTCTCTTTCTCTTCTCCTTCTGGGGTCCCTATAATGCTAATGTTACTATATTTGATGGTGTCGCTGAGTCCCTTAACCTATTCTCAGTTTTTATTATTCTCTTTTCTCCCTCCTGTTCACCTTAGTTGCTTTCCATTACTGTTCTTTCAGTAATGATCTGTTCTTTTACTTCCTCTAGTCTACTATTTATTAATTCTAGTGTGTTTTTAATTTTAGTTAATGAGTTCTTCATCTGTGGTTCTTTTTTATATTTTCTAATCTTTTTTTGAAGTTCTTACTGTGGCCCTCTACTCTTTTCTCACATCCAGTAAGTATCTTCATGACCATTACTTTGAATTGTCTATCAGGTATATTGCTTATCTCTGTTTCACTTAGCTCTTTTGCTGTGATTTGGTCCTGTTCTTTCATTTGGGACATATGCCGTGGTTTCATTTTGTCTAACTCTCTATGTCTGTTTCTATGTATTGGGAAAGTCGTCTCTGTCTCTGCTCTTGAAAATAGTGGCTTTATGGAGAAGAAGCCCTGTAGTGTCCTGTAATGTAATGTGATGTTCACCAAAAACTAGCATTTCGGAGGTGTCTTCTCTGGGTGTTGCATGTCTTAGGGCTGTGGTTGAGCCACAGTTGCCATCAATCCAGTCATCTGCAATGGCCTTCTTTGCCTGTTCTGGACAAAGTTTGGTCCTTGCAATGTTAAAGGGCCACTCTGGAGCCACCTTGGGTTTGAGTTGTGTCAGACCAGATGCCTGCCCTCAGCCCATTTGCCAGAACTGTGGTCACACCAAACTTCAGGGTGCTCTCTTTGTGCTGCCCACTGTGAGATTTTCATTGGTGGGTGGAACTGGCAGTCAGAGGTCTGTACCCAGCCCACAGCTGGGAATATACTCAAACCGATGTGTGTGTGTGATTATATTCCCTCTCCCAGGGCAAGGGTCACTTTGGAGTGGTACTGGCCGGTATTGGAGCTGCTTGCTGCTTACAAAATGGGAGGCAACTAGTGCTGCTTTGGATGGACTCCCGCCCAGTGGGGCTGGTTAGGTGGGGCAGCCTGCAGGAGAATGCAGGGCTGGGGCGATCAGTGTTAGCAAGCTACATGTTCCAGCTGGTTCCTGCAGCTGTCTGGGTATCTAGACTGGGGTGGGAGGTAGGGGAGAGAAATGGTGCCTGCCAGGTCTTTTATTCTTGGAGAAGTCTCCTAAATATCCCTGTACCTGCAGAAGTTCTAAGGTTAGCAAATAAAACCCCTTTCTGTATCTCCCAGCCACTTTTCAAACTGCTGCTTCTATGCTGTATCTCTGCAAGGGTGTTTGTTATGCTGTCTCTTTAAAGATGGAGACTGTTTCGTTTGGCACTTCAGTTTTCCCAGAGCCAAGCCAATTGATTTTTAAAATTCCAGGTGTTAAGTTCCAGTGATTGTAAAAGTTAAAAAAAAAAAAAAAAGTTAACCCCTCTGGCTTTCAAAGCCAAATCTGATGGGGATTCGTCTTCACAGTACAGGTCACCCATATGCGGGGTGCCTGGTATGAGATCTCTTCCTCTCCCTTTTCCATGTTTGTGGTGTCCCTCCCATCTGTGGTTAGTTTTCCTGGGAGTCTGGTTCTAACCACGACTCCACCCACTCCTCTATCATTTTTTTCATTGTGGCCTCTTCTCTTCAATGAACTGTGGAAGGTCTGTTCGACAGTGTTCAGGTTGTTTTCTGGGTTAGTTACACTGATGTGGGTGTACCTAGGTGATCCATGAGACAAGTGAGTTTAGGATCCTCCTACTTTGCTATCTTTCCTGGAAATCCATATTGCATTTTTTATTTATCTTTTACCTGTAGTGTTTTTTTATGTGTTCTAGATACAAGTCCATTACAGGTTATATAAATTGTAAACATCTTACTGTATAGTTTGACTTTCCACTTGTATTTTATCTTCTTTTCTTTGATAGGGAAAAACTATTTTTAATTACATACTCAATCCTTAGGGTGTATTTCAAATTACACCCAAAAACACTTTTTTTCATTTATCAGTGAAAGACGTTAGAAATTAATGTAAAAAAAATCAGCATATGGCCACCAAATTTCCCTGAAAGTCACAGTCACATATAGAGTACATCCTAGAAAAGAGGAGGGGCAAGACAGGTTCTACCTACTTTCATGAGTTTCATCATGTATTGGACCTACTCCTGGGAGGAAAGAAAAGGCAACTTTTATATAAGAGTATGTTATTAAATGAGACATTTACTATACTTTTTCCTAAGAGCACCAGGTGGAGGACAACTGTTCTAAACTAGATCTAGGAAGTGGAATGTGGAGTCAATCCATCCTCCTCCCCTTAAGGGTTGTCTAATGACAAATGAGGTTTTTTTTAATGACTAAATAAAAACAAATGTCCCACACACTCTCTCCTCCCACCCAAAAATAAGGAAAAAGAAAAAAACCCTAAACAGCCCAGATTATTCTCCAGAATAATGGTTACTTTATGTATTTGGAGTAAGTGGGGTGTTAAAGTCTCCTACTATTAGTGTATTGCTATCAGTTTCTTCCTTTATATCTGTTAATTGTTGTTTATGTATTTGGTTACTTTCATGTTGGGTACATAAATCTTTGCAACTCCAGAGTAGATGGAACCTAGGAGTAGGTTTAACAACCCAAAGTAGTCTATTACAGAGTCATCACCAGCATGCCTTGCTTTTAAACAAAAAATATTTTTTAAATTTTTTAAAATGCTTTTTATTTATTTTTGAGAGACAGAGAGAGACAGTGCGAGCAGGGGAGGGTCAGAGAGAGAGGGAGATACAGCATCTGAAGCAGGCTCCAGATTCTAAGCTAGCTGTCAGCACAGAGCCTGATGCAGTGCTCGACCCCATGAACCATGAGATCATGACCTGAGCTGAAGCCGGACGCTTAATGTACTGAGCCACCCAGGCGCCCCAACAAATACTTTTGAAAAGACAGAATAAAAACCTAGTACTAATCACTTTTCTGACAATACACAATTACTCATTAACTAATAACTAAGTACACGACTAACTAATACTGAGAAGGGGACCTCACCTGTGGGGCCTATCTCACACGAGTATTGGGTGGGTGCAAGGCATTGGTCATTACCGCAAAAATGAAGTGTAATTTTTCATCTTTAGTTTGATTAAACATTGCTTTTAGGACAATGCTGACACCAGCAATGCACAAAGATGTTCATAGCAGCAGCTCTCCTTTGGTTCTGGAGGCTCCAGGGCAGCC
Organism: Suricata suricatta; assembly: GCF_006229205.1. Classification (NCBI taxonomy): domain Eukaryota; kingdom Metazoa; phylum Chordata; class Mammalia; order Carnivora; family Herpestidae; genus Suricata; species Suricata suricatta. Next base: position 42,600,850 of record NC_043716.1, read on the forward strand.
AATATTGCCTCGTCACATACATTTTTTAAGCCTTTCTGTGAGTGCAGAACGTGCCACATACTTGACCACCTTCAGGTCATGGGCCACCTTTCACTTCACTTCGGCATCTCTGGAGTGATAGACTTCTGTTTGCTCTTGGCAAGTTTCTCAGTAGTAGAGGAGTCCTCTCTGAGATCAGTTTGGGTCCCAACAAGCAAGAAAGGACAGTGGTAAATTATCTCAGGCATCCACACTTCTTTTACATTTTCAAATGAGGATGGGGAGATCACTGAAAAACAGACTAGAAATACGTTTGTGGATAATCCGGCGGTCATAATCTGTCATAGTCCTCTTGTCCTGCGGTATCAGAACGTCCAAGAGTGTATGGTTCCCTATTGATTATAATGGTGACTGCATAGTTGTCACACACAATAGGTACATACTCAGATGGAAATGTGTTCGTTGTGTAAAATATCAGGAGACCGTTTTACCAACAGCACCATCACCTATAACAATGCACTTAGTTGTCTGCATTACTGAACAATTTTGTATCCGCTTTAAGTGTTTCAAATCCAGTGGTGATCTTGGCTTCTCTGCAGGGGCAATGGCAGTGCTGTGTGGTGTCTCTTTTTGTATTTTATCTTCTGATGAACAAAAGGTTCTCTTCCACATGTAGTTGAATTAGTCAGTCTTTTCTTTTATAGTTAGAATGTTTGGGAGCTTGTTTAAGAATCCTTCCATACACCAGGGTCATGAAAGCATTTCCTATTTTACCTTATGGGACCTTTGTAATTTTCCTTTCACATTTAGATCTATAATTTACTCAGAATTGGTTTTTCTATACGATGTAAGGTAAGAGTCCCTATTTTTTTTCTAAATGGATATTAACCATTTCTTGGCAAGCTGATCCTTTTCCTATGTTAATGTAAGGCTACCTTTTCCTAAATCAGAGATAATAAATGTGTTGCTGTATCTTGACTTTTTATTCTTTTTGTTCTTTGGTCTGCTTGTTGGGCCCTGCACCAGCATACCTACTATTTTAATGTAGATTTAATATATCTTGGTATCTGAAGCATAAATCCTCCAAATCTGTTTTACTTCTTTAAACTGTACTTGGCTATTCTTAGTGATGTCCTTTTTCTCATTAGAAATATTGGTTATTTGTGCTCTCTCTCTTTTTTCCTTTGTCAGTCTTAGTGCAAGTATGTGTCACTTTTGTTAGTCTTTCCAAAACCCAACTTTTGGCTGTATTGATTTTGTTTAAAGTTTACTTTTTATTTCAGTATTTTATGCTTTTGTCCTTATAATTTCTCTTCTCCATTTTGGGGGTTTAATTTGCTGTTGCTTTCTAACATTTTAAGATAGATCCTTGGATTATTGATCTTTTCATCTTTTTTATTATCTGCATTTAAGGCTGTGAGGTTCCCTCAGCACAACCTTACCATATCCTACAAGTTTTAATATGTAATATCATTATTTTTACTCAATTCAAAATATTCTAACTTCCATTGTGGTTTATTTTTTTGACATATGATTTATCTAGAGAGGCATTCTTTAATTTCCAAACTTATGGGAGTTTTCTAATACCTCTTGCTATTGATTTCTAGCTTAATTTCCATAACCTATATTAAGTTATTTGTATCGTCTTTAGTATTCTAATAACTTTTAAATTATATAAACCTTATTCAATGGTGAGATATTACTTTATAACTGTCATTATGGGAGCAGCTCTTTTACCAGTGTTACATACTGTTCATTCTCTGTGTCTGTAATTGACAGCTTATTTTTTAGCAGGTATCATTATGCCTTATTTCTCTTTAATAATTTGAAATTATGATATTTTTAAAAATGTCATCATTCTCCTTCTTTTGTTTTAAAAGAGAAGTTGACCTCAGTGACCTGGATAATGTCTTGCAAGATATGGGGACAGAGTCCTCACCAGAACACTCGGAGCTAGAGAAGTTACCTCCAATTAATTGTGGGCATTTCAAATATCAGAATAGTCTTCAAGAGAGTTAATATAGTCATCCAGGGAGTTATTCAGCCATTCCAAGTATCAAGTGGAATCTTGAGGGAATTATAATTCTAGCCTTAAATTTTTTTATTACTCCATGTTTATTCTAGATCACTTATAGGTTAGAGTTAAAAATATCCATAGTTTTAAAGATAATTATTTTTAATATTTAGGAATACATAAATTGCCATTTAAAAATACATCTAAATCAAGAGGCTCTTCAATCATCAGTCTTGCCATCCAGTCTAAGGAATATTGATAGTTGTTTTTCATTCCATCAGGATGCCTTCAGTTAAGACCTCTAGGAAACAGGAGGAGGATGAGGAGAGATGTAGAACTATACTAGTAGAGGGGAAAATGTGGGCCTGGAAAAAATAAAACATAAGGGAGTGTTTTTGCTTTGGCATGGTAAATATTAATAATTGTCTCTGGTGCTAAAAAATTGATAGATTTACCATATTAAGAATTTTGTTTACATTTTTTGTCTTATTATTTCTAGAAGATGCTAGGTAAATTTTAGGAGCAAATTATTTTATGTTCTGTATTTCTGAACTTGGATATTTGGTATTGTTTTAGCAAGTCTAGATATTTTCTCTATGACCTAAATTATGTGTTTCTTGTAGCTACAGCTAGTAGAAAAATATATAATAATAGGTTGCTGAGTAGTGCAGAAGATATAAAAGGTGAGTGAGATGCAAATGGAGATGTCAGATTGGGACTCTTGTGTTTTGCTTTTTGTTCTTATTAAATATTGCCCTGTGCCGTTCTCATATATATTTCCATAATTAGTTTTATACATGCTCATATTGATTAAATAATTTTCTGTTTTATTTTTTAAAGGTGCTCTAATATTTAGGTTTACCTAGATATTGGATGTGGAAATAATAAAATTTAGACCTAGGTATAAAAATTTAAAATAGTATATCTTGAAATGCAGTGAAAAAAATGAATTCTACTTGTATAAATGTTTATATTAAAAACTATTACATTTGCAGTTTTGCTGCTAAAATTAACCTGTGTGGTTCCTCAGCCTTACTTTGATGCACTGTGTTATGTAAGCTTATCTTCAGTATTGGATGTTTTGGATATAAATGAATAGATTAGTTTTAGTTCATTAATGTTTGTCTTTAAATATTTAAATGTCTTTGGCCTCTTTTTTATGATGACATTTATACCACAATGCATAAAAATTAATATTATATTTTTATTTTAATATCCTTATGTCTTTCTCTCTTGTAGAGTTGCGAGATGATGACCATGACCTTGATTCTGTTCTTGAAAACACGGCAATCATTCATACAGCTGAGGAACTCAATGATATTACTCCAGATATACCAGTTGATGGTGAGTGATTTAGATATAATTGTGCTTTCATGAAAGGGTTTTGCAGCTGTTATTTTTTATAGGACTTATGGAGCTGAAATAAGAATGAGGTTTTTCTCTCAATATATTAATATGAAGTTGATACTTTTTCACTATTCATTTATTCAACAAATATTTACTGAGCACTATATATCAGGTGGTGTGCTCAGCGCTAGAAATACAATGGCCACAAAATATAGACATAGTCCTTGACCCAAGGAACTTAGTGTCTAGTGTATGACAATTCTTAACATTCTAGATGAAGCTGAGAATGTTGCTGGAGCCTCAGTCAGGTCAGTAGCTTTCACAGGAACAAGGGCTATAGGGTTTCAGCCAATGTATATGACATTTTTCCTACTTTTATGTGGGCATGGATCATCTTATCCTCGATTCAATGACGATTCAATGTCAGTATTATATGTATTAAATAAAACATTAGTTAGGATCGAAGTATGATGAATCACAAAGTACTCCCCACTTTAAATAAACCAAAAGAGCACAATCCAATGAGGTCAAGTAATATCACCTAGAAACATTTTACTGAATACTGCCTCTTACATGTAAATATGTTTTTTTCATATGATTCATATACTATTTAGTTATGTCTTTGCCATGGGTTTTATACCCTTCTAATAGGGATTTTCCCCCAAAAAGATAATTTTTATTAAGTCATTCTTCAATTTTCTCGTACTATGTGTACCAATGAAAACATGTAGTTAGTTTTTTATTTGCTTATTTATGCTTTTAAGTTTCCCTAGGATATCAGGAAAAAATAGTTAAGTGGGGCTATCAATAATTGCCAGAGAAGGTAATTTTTAGCTTCAGAAACTCACTTGGGGTTGTCAGATAAAAGGCAGAATAAGAGCCACCAACAACCTCTCTCCTCCATAAGAGCAATGAGAAGACTGGCAAAAATTGTCAAAATTAACAGTCTTACAACTGGGAAATAAACTAGAGGTTTGCTGCAATCTGGGGAGGATTTAAGGAAAAAAGACTGAATCTCAGTAAGAGTAGTGAGCTTTGTGATAGTTTAACTTGCTCTGTTCCCGTCCTCTGTCTCACGGCTCCATAATAGCCTTGAAAAACAAAATTCTGTATTTTCAGTGAAAATTAGTAGCCTGGAAGTCCCTGGAAGGAGCAGAGGGGAACTGGAGCTCTTTCAAAGCCTTATTCTCTATGAGTTGTCATTATTTGGTCTGTTTGGTGGTTCCTTGGACCATGACTTTATTATCTGTCTCCCTTTATGTAGGGCTTAATAAATATGTAATTAATGAGTATGTAAAGACGAGTCAAGAGATAAACTGAAATGAGCAGAAAAGAATAAGAAAAAATAATTATTATTTGTAGTAATAAAGAACTAATAGCAATTACTGCATTGGCAGAGTAATAACTAGTTAGCAGCCATACTGAAATGGGCAAAGTGATTAAAAGGAAGAGGAGAAAGTATGTTAGTAAGAGACATGAAATGAGAATTATGGCCTTTAGTTCATTTACTCTTGGTGCCTGCATGAGTTTTGTGTCCCTGCCAGAACTAGGGTGAATGCAGAGAGCGTGAACTGTCCTGCACAGTTTATGAACTAGTGTGGCATCATAAAACGTTTTTCCTAGACTCTGAGTCCATTTTGCAAATACAAATTGAATCCCAGAAAACCTGAAATTTAAAATTGAAAATGGACTCAAATAAAATAGTGGAAATACTGGACTCTGCCTTAAGTTTTTTCACAGTATAGGTACTTCATACTTTCATTCTAAAGCTCTATCTTTTTCTGGATCCCAATGAGGTCTTTTTTTTTTTTTTTTTTTTTTTACAGCTAATGGGAACTTTGGTGTTGGTATCTTAATGGATGGAATGGATGGAATAAAAGCCAAAACAGTTAAATCTTACTCTTAGTTGTTATTCTATTACCTTCTACTAGAAATCTAAGAACCAAATTATTTCTACTCAATTACAATATAATGCTCTTTCCACATCTTATAAAATTGTTATGTATAAATAACTATAGTTAGATATAGATTACCAGAACTTTTAGCAATAAAACTTCAGTGCTCTTTTTTGTTTCCCGAGTCATTATCTAAAGGCTTTGCCAAGGGGCGCCTGGGTGGCTCAGTCAGTTAAGTGTCTGATTTCAGCTCAGGTCATGATCTCGCGGTTGGCGGGTTTGAGCCCCGTCGTGTCAGTCTCTGTGCTGACTGCTAGATCAGAACTTGGAGCCTGTCTTCAGATTCTGTGTCTCCTTCTCTCTCTGACCCTCCCCTGCTCACGCTTCTCTCTCTCTCTCTCTCTCTCAAAAATAAAACATTAAACATTTTTTAAAAAATAAATAAAGGCTTTGCCAATAATTAGTGTATCTTCTTTTATGGTGGAAAGCTAAATTTCAGTTTAACACAGTAAAAAGTGAAAGAAAGTTTTGGTAAACCTACAGATGATCTCAAAATAAAGCAATAAAAGTGCTGATAAAACTATTTAGATCACCAATCTGTATTATTCTAATTTACTGCAAAGTTTATACTCATAATTGCATGCTCTGTTGCCCTGCCTATCATTCAGAAATTATACTAGAATTAATGAGAAACCTTCTCTCTAAGCCCAAAAGCCTATTTGTCTCTTTTCATTCATCAGTTAGCTGTAATGATACAAAGGCACTGTTTTTTTTTTAATTATGTGGAATCATGACCTCATTCACAATAATACCAAAGTCTCCATTCTTTTGCTTTGAAGGAGAGGTTGATGTCAATGACATGAGGAAAGTTCCCAGAAACATGGGGATAAAATTCAAAGATAAGAAACACGAGGAGTTGGTGAACAGTCTGCCAGTGGATGGTGAGAATTTCCCTAACAATTCTATTTCACATCTAAGTCAAAAAGGAAGATTGTCCAAAAAAAAAAAGTCTCTTAGAAGGTAATTATTGTTTTATCTTAAGAAGAAATACCACTGTGTCATCTCATTTTTAGTTTGAAATGAGGTGGCTGTAGACAGAAATCCTGCAACCATGGATGAGAAATGCTGGCTATTATTCTTGAATACACTGTGAGTCTGAAAATTTTAAGTGAGAAGAGGAAATGGCATTGAAAAGTATTCAGTGGAAATCAATGAGAAATTACAAAGAATAAATGGATGGGAAGCCAAGAAGTTCTTCCTGCTAGAGGCCCAGCAATAACTGCCTCAGGTGCCAGCGAGGGAAGAGTGGCTTATTTTCTCCACTTCATATATTTTTAAAAACTATTGAGAATATATTTCTACTTTACAGAAATGTAAACTCCGACTTTGTGAAATGATGGCTTCTCTGTTGCCTTATAATGAATTTTGGTGAGGTTTTGATTTTTATGCTTCTTAAGCTGATAGAAAGATCTATCAGAATAGGCTGATGGTTGGCACAGAGCCCTTTTTTTAAAATTTTTATTTATTTATTTATTTATTTTAGTTTAGTTTAAATTGAGGTATAGGGGCGCCTGGGTGGCTCAGTCGGTTAGGCCTCCAACTTCGGCTCAGGTCAGATCTCACATTCGTGGGTTCGAGCCCTGCGTCAGGCTCTGTGCTGACAGCTAGCTCAGAGCCTGGAGCCTGCTTTTGGTTCTGTGTCTCCTTCTCTCTCTCTGCCCCTCCTCCTCTCATGCTCTGTCTCTCTCTGTATCAAAAATAAATAAAACATTAAAAAAAATTTTAATTGAAGTATAGCTGACATATAGCATTAGTTTTGTGTGTACAACATAGTGGTTCAACAGCTACACACATTACAAAACACCATGGTAAGTGTAGTTGCCTTCTGCCTTCATAGTTATTACATTATTGACTCTATTCCCTATTCTATACTTTTCATTGCTCTGACTTATTTTCTTTATAACTGGAAGTTTGTACCTCTTTTTTTTAAGTTTTTTTTTTTACATTTATTTATTTTTGAGAGACAGAGACAGATCATGAGCAGGGGAGGGGCAGAGAGAGAGGGACACACAGAATCGGAAGCAGGGTCCAGGCTCTGAGTTGTCAGCACAGAGCTGGACTCTGGGCTCGAACCCACGAGCTGTGAGATCATGACCTGAGCCGAAGTTGGATGTTCAACCGACTGAGCCACCCAGGCGCCCCTACTGAGCCACCCAGGCACCCCTGAAGTTTGTACCTCTTAATTTTCTTTGCCTGTTTCACCTATCTCCCCATCCCCTGCTTCCAACCTCTACTTTGGTAACCACATGTTCTCTTTATTTATGAGTCTATTCTTACTGGTTTGTTTTGCTTTTTAGATTCCACAAGTAAGCAAGATCATATGGTATTTGTATTTCTCTGTCTCAATTATTTCACATATCATACTAGCCTCCAGGTCCATCCATGTTGTCATTAGTGGCAAGATTTCATTCTTTTTTATGGCTGAGTAGTATTCTATTATGTATATGTATACCGCATCTTCTTAGTTCATTCACCAGTTAATGGTACCTAGGTTGTTTCCTAGGCTATTGTAAGTAATGCTGCAGCAAACATAATGGCATAGTATCTTGTCAAATTAGCATTTCCATTTTTTTCTTGTAAATGCCCAGAGTGGAATTATTAGATCATATGGTACTTCTATTTTTAGTTTTTTGAGGAACCTCCCTACTATTTTGTGGAGTGGCTGTACCAATATACATTCCCACCAATAGTGCACAATAGGCTCACCTTTCTCCTCATCTTCACCAACACTTAGTATTTTTCTTTTTTTTCTTTTTACATTTATTTGTTTTTGAGAGATAGAGCACAAGTGGGGAAGGGGCCTAGAGAGAGGGGGGCCAGAATCTGAAGCAGGCTCCAGGCTCTGAGCTGTCAGCACAGAGCCCGACACAGGACTTGAATCTACAGGCTGCGAGATCATGACCTGAGCCAAAGTCGGGCGCTCAACTGACTGAGCCACCCAGGAGCCCCATTATTTTTCTTTTTGATACTAGCTATTCTGATTGGTGTGAGGTGATATCTCATTATGGTTTTGATTTGCATTTTCCTGATGACTAGTGATGCTAAGAATCTTTTCACATGTCTGTTGGCCATCTAGATGTCTTCTTTGGGAAAGTGTCTATTCAGTTTCTCTGCCCATTTTTAAATTCGATTATTTGTGGTTTTTTGGTGTTTAGTTGTATGAGTTCTTTATGTATTTTGGATTTTAACCCCTTACTGGATATATCATTTGTAAATATCTTCTCCCATTCAGTAGTTGTCTTTTTGTTTTGTTGATAGTTTCCTTTGCTATGCAATAAAGGCCTTTAAAGATGAAAATATACATAAGATATTAAATTTTGATACTTGCCACCTTTCAGATATTTTGATAGCATATTTATGCTTCTTTTAATTTGCCCATACTTTTGCAGACAATGTATGTCATATCTTGGGGGATGGAGTTCCATAATTTATTGAAAAGTTTATGATTTGTGGCAAAGAAGAAAATAAGTCTAGTCTGAAAAGTGATTAATAAACAAAAATTAGTAAAGGTTAAGGAAATTTAATCAGAAAAAGAAAATTTTCTCTGGGTATCAACAGAAAAATCATGCTTCGTGGATGGAAGTATTAAATTTGTTATCCCCACTAGTGTATTTTACTGAGTGGCTCACCAATTTCCTTTACAGATTTGGGCTCTATGGACTGACCAAGGGAAGAGATTTTGTTCTAACTCTTTTAGAGAACATCTTTTAAATATTTGAGCAATTTATTTAGCTATGGTTTTTGTGCTAAAACTGAAAACTATATTATACACAGTTTAATAGTTTTGGTCACGTTTAAGAGTGACTACATTTTGGTCTTATTTCTCTCAATTTCCTAAGGGGTGAAGATGATTGATATCAACAAATTGTACATTGTTCTGGACAACATGAGGTTGAATCTCACAGATAAGGAACTTAAAAATCTGAGACAGAATTTACAAATTAATGCTAAGCATTTAATATAGCATTGAACCACTTGGAAAGTCTTGGGCTTATGAAGCGATGGAAAGACTCTTGAAAGCTACTAATTTGGCACTAAGAAGGCATTTTAAAAACTCACAGAAAAACACATCTTTAAATAGAAACTAAAAACTTATGTTAAGTTTATTATATCAACAGCTCCTTTCACTGTGAATCATAAGCAATGCTGAGGTTTCCAAAGGCCACAAAAGACCAGAGAAGAGTCAGGGGGATAGGGAGAGTGGAAAGATAATGAAAAAGATCTTAAATTTTAAAAATCAGCTCTAGGTCTATACCACAGACATTGAAGTGAAGGATTGGCAATTTCTCAGTGGAAATGACCTGGGAGTTCAGGAAAATGAGAACAGCTCCTGGTTCCTGTCTGGAGCAATGAGATCTGTGACCTCCTCGCTCTAAGGTGCTAAAATATTTAGGCGCGTTTTGCTGTCTCAGGCTGTCCCAAGATAAGGTCAAAGGGAACTGATTCTAGTTTTACCCTTCCTATTAAATTTTTCCAAGTAATTAGAAAAGTCAAATGAGTCTTGATATTCCTATTTAAAATGTTAAATGATAATATGAAGACATAAATTATACTTTCTCTTTTTAAAATATCATTAGTACAGGCTAATTAAATTAGTAACACACAGAAACAAATGTATTTTTAATATTGTGGAAATATTCCATTTTTCGTATTTCCCATTCCTATTGCTTTCCTAAGGTGGGAAGGTTCATGTGAATAATTTGGACAGCATTCTGGGGGAAATGAGGATTAAGCTTCCAGAAAAGGAACAGAAAAAACAGACAGGAAACCTGCTACTTAATGGTAAGTATTTTAGAAATAACTGTGTCTTTGAAGGGAGTTTATATGCATATGAGAATTCATAAAGCTTAGTAACACTGGCACTCAGAAGATATTTTGCGGATCTTAAGCAAGGATTAATTCCTAATGTAAAAGTCCTATTTCTTCATGTTTATAAATCCCAGGTAGCAGAATGAAGTTCTGTCTGTAGTTCATTGTTTCATTTAACACTCTAAAAATACTTCCTTTCCCCCATCACACCTATATCCTCACAATGTTCAGATTTCTATCTTTAGACCAATTGTGTCGCTCTAAATATTGTGTGTTAGAAGTTCTATAGGATATTTCTTTTTTTTAAGTTTATTTATTCTTGAGAAAGAGACAGAAAGAGAGCAGGGGAAGGGCAGAGAGAGAGAGAGAGAGAGGGAATCCCAAGCAGGCTCTGCACTGTCAGCACAGAGCCCGACACAAGGCTCGATTCCATAAACCATGAGATCATGACCTGAGCTGAGATCACGAGTCAGACTAACCAACTGAGCCCTCCAGGTGCCACATAGGACATTTCTAGGACTGTCTCAGACATCATAGATTTTGTCAGAAACTGAATTCATAGTTTTCATTGTGGTATTTGACCAAAACACCCACATGGGGCTTTTAGAAATATGTTGGCCCATTTGGTTGTTAATAATGAGGATTAATAATAATAATCACTTGGTGATTATAACAGTGGATGCTATTGGCACTATATTCCCTGAGTGTCGGGGATACTGAGTGCTGTGCACTTCATTGAGCTTTTCAACACAGTGAAGAATTAGTCCTCAAGAGGATGTCAGTGGCTCCTCCAGTAGCTGAGAAACTCTAGCTCCTGTCCTCATACCCTCTCACAATTATGGTACTGTCGTTATTACCGTAGTCATATAAGCTAAAATCCTTGCTCTGACCTAACTAGTTGTGTTACAGATGAGTACCACTCTTCCCTTTTATAAAATGTGAGCTTCTTTTGTCAGTGACCATGCCGGAACCTTCATTGTGAATCTTTCTTCCCTGACCCAGCAGAGTATCTTTTACCTATTAGCTATGTCATAAATATTTAATTAATGGATAGAATAAATGAAAGGAGTTTCTACCCCAGGTGAGAGAAACAAATAAAAAGAATGGCAATTGTGGGTAGTGATAATACAATATTGACAGATGCCTCAAATATTTGCTGACTTTTGTACTTAATTAAACCCTTCATAATAATCTTATACCAACTGTTTTTTAGTACTGAGACCCTCTCATAGTTGTTTTTTTTTTTTAATTTTGGCTACCAGAATTTTTTTTTAGTGTTTATTTATTTTTGAGACAGAGACAGAACATGAACGAGGAGGGGCAGAGAGAGAGGGAGATACAGAACCTGAAGCAGGTTCCAGGTTCTGAGCTGTCGGCACACAGCCTGACGTGAGGCTTGAACTCACAAACCGAGACATCATGACCTGAGCTGAAGTCAGATGCTTAACGGACTGAGCCACCCAGGCGCCCCAGAGACCCTCTCAAAGTTATCCCAAACAGAATCAATTGTCTTCTGACATTATAGGAAGTACTGCTATTTTGTTTGTATTTAGGAACTTGTGTTCCCAGGGAAGGCTGTTTATTTTTAAATTTTTATTTATTTAGTTTGAGAGAGAGAGCATAACGAGAGGGGCAGAGAAAAAGGGAGAGAGAGCATTCCAAACAGGTGCATGCTGTCAGCACAGAGCCTAATGTGGGGCTCGATCCCACAACCCTGAGATCATGACCTGAGCCGAGATGAAGAGTCAGACGTTTAATGGACTGAGCCACCCAGGTGCCCTGCTCAGGAAAGTTTGTAATCTATTGCAGTCTATTCCATTCTCAATGACATGGTAGAAAGATAGTTTCATATACAGTGCAGAGATAGAGACAGACTTCTCTTTACTTCCTTCTAATTTCTTCTTTGTCATCTCCCCATTCTACCCCTATGTCCTCTTCTGAGCCACTGAATATCCCTTTTTGGGTCATAATTTATTTTATTGGGCCAATTACAATTTCATTATAGTTAGTAGAGTTATCAAAGGATTTTGTGAATACCCAGAACACTCTGAAAAGAAACCCTGTATCTTTTAGCTATCACCTTTTTTTAAAAATAGTTTATTGTCAAATTGGTTTCCATATAACACCCAGTGCTCTTCCCCACAAGTGCCCTCCTCCATCACCACCACCTCTTTTCCCCCTCTCCCTTCAACCCTCAGTTCGTTTTCAGTATTCAATAGTCTCTCAAGTTTTGTGTCCCTCTCTCTCCCCAACTCTCTTTCCCTCTTCCGCTCCCCATGGTCCTCCATTAGGCTTCTTCTGTTCTCCTGTTAGACCTATGAGTGCAAACATATGGTATCTGTCCTTCTCTGCCTGACTTATTTCGCTTAGCATGACACCCTCGAGGTCCATCCACTTTGCTACAAATGGCCATATTTCATTCTTTCTCATTGCCATGTAATACTCCATTGTATATATATCACATCTTCTTAACTCATCAGTTGATGGACATTTAGGCTCTTTCCATGATTTGGCTATTGTAGAAAGTGCTGCTATGAACATTGGGGTACATGTGCTCCTATGCATCAGCACTTCTGTATCTCTTGGGTAAATCCCTAGCAGTGCTATTGCTGGGTCATAGGGGAGCTTGCTCTCCCCACCACCCTCCAAGCCCTAGGCAACTACTAATCTTTATAGATTTACCTATTCTGAACATTTCATATAAATGGGATAGCATATAGTTCTGATTAGCTTCTTTCACTTTGTATGATGTTTTCAGGCTCATCCATATTGTAGCATGTATCAGTATTCCATTCTTCCTTTTTCCCAACTTATGTATTGTGGTAAAATGCACGTAACATAAAATTTACTATCTTCACCATTTTTAAGTGTCCAGTATTAAGCACCTCCACATTTTGTGTGACTACCACCATCCATCTCCAGAATTCTTTTCATTTTGTAAAATTAAAATTCTATAGCCATTAAACAAAACCTTCCCATTCTCCCCTCCCCTGAGCCCCGGACGACCACCATTCTACTTTCTGTCTTTATGATTTTAACTAATCTAAAGACCTTACATAAGTGGAATCATGCAGTATCTATTTTCATGACCAGTTTATTTTTACTTACACTAATGTCCTCATGTTTCATCCAGGTTGTAACATATCTCAAAATTTCCTTCCTCCTTAAAGCTGAATAATATTCTACTATATGTATACATAGTCATTCATCTATCAGTGAATACTTGAGCTGCTTCCACATTTTAGTTATTGTAAATAATGTTCTGTGAACATGGGCATGCCATTTCATTCCTTTTTGTTGTCAAATAATATATTCTGTTGTATGTGTATATATTTTTTTTATTCACTCATCGTTTGATAGGTGTCTGGGTTCTTTCCCCCTTTTGGCTATAATGAGCATTTCCAAACCTATACAAATTAGGAAGAATAATGTAATGAATGATAAAGGATAAAGAATAATATAATGAACCTAGATTCAACAATTACAAAAATTCATCTCACTTGATTCTTATTTATTCTTTATATTTCTGGCTGAAATATTTCAAAGCAAACCCCATTTCATTGAGTCCCTACATACTTCAGTATGCATCTCTTAAAAATATGGGCCTTTTAAAAAATATAACTGCTATACCATTATACAGTTTATTTTTAATTTCCCTTCTTTAAAATATTTTTTACAGTGAGCTTGTTCAAATAAAGAACCAAACAAGCTTTACATACTGATCTATTATGACGCTTAAAACTCAGGTACTCTACATCTGTTCCTCTACCCTCTTCCTTTTTTCCGTTAGGCACTGATTTTTTTTTTCTTAAGAAACTCTGTTGCCAATTGTCTTGTAGAATTTCCCATATATTAAAAAAAATCCCATACACTAAATTTGCCTGTTTTTGTTTGTTTTCTCATCTCCCTTGTTCCTCTATTGTCCATATTCCTCATAAACCAGGAGTCAGCTCTAATGGCTTAATTGTTTTCAATTTCACCATTTTTTGAGAGTAATGTGCATTTCACATTGCATTCCATCAGGAAATACGGATCTAGTTTGTCTTTTTGAAAATAGTTAAACAGTTGTCCCAAGTCATTTATTTTAAAGTCTTCACCACTCCCTTCAATTTGAGATGCCATCCTAACTATGTACTTGATTTCCATGTGTACTTTCCTATTTTGAGAATTTACATTCTGTTCTATTGGTCTGCTTGTACATGGTCTAAATTATGTTGACTGTAACAGCTTTATAATCTTTTAATATTCATAGATCTAACCCCTCACTCCTCAGCCCTTGTACACACACACACACACACACACACACACACACACGCTCTCTTCTCCCCCTGCCCAGTTTTGACTGTTCTTTGTAGAAACATCTTTTTTCTGTGACTTTTAGTAAGAGAGTATTTGTCTTTTTTTTTTTCATTTCCCATTTGCTGTGTAACATGTTTCCTACTGAGAAGATTGATTTCTTAGGGTTTGAAAACTACTTATATTATGAGAGGATTTATCACACATACATGTTTACTATTGAGCCAAGTTTAAATCTCAATATAATGAAGAAATATGAAAGCATATGGTGTACCATTGTTTGTTTTCTTTAAATTTAACATCAAGGGGTGCCTGGGTGGCTCAGTCAGTTAAGCATCCGGCTTCAGCTCAGGTCATGATCTCACAATTGTGAGTTTGAGCCCCGCGTCGGGCTCTGTGCTGACAACTAGCTCAGAGCCTGGAGCCTGCTTTGGATTCTATATCTTCCTCTCTCTCTGGCCCTCCCCTGCTCACACTGTCTCTCTCTCAAAAATAAATAGAAACATTAAAAAAAGATAAAATAAATTTAACATCAAAATCTTCCACATTCAACGTAGATCTGCGTTATCATGAGTCACAGTTAGACTCTGTGGTGATGTACCCACTTGACTGTAGCTCAGGCCTCCATGGGTGCCGATGATGCCATGTGTACGGTGGGCACCTGTAAGAGTGCCCCGCAGACACCGTGAACTGCCTACTAGGAAGCTTAGGAGAGACACAGCACCTCTACTTGTCCCAAAGGACTTGCCTGCAGCCGTAGGTTGACTAGTGGGTAGAGGGTGAATTCCGTGTGGTTCACGGTCCCTTTCATACTCCCCTGCAGCTTCGTGTTTCCTTCCTCCCTCCTACCTCTTTCCCCCTTCTTTTCATTTCTATATGTTTTTCTTTTTCGGCTATCTTGGGTCATTTTGTATTGTTTCCTATTTCCTGCAGATGCAGATACTTTCTAGCTTGTTTTTCATTGCTTTACACATAAGAAGCATAGTAGTTTTATAATTTGTGCCTGATAATTTCTGAAACTGAAGTTTTTGTGAGCATATTGCTGCTGCCTATTATTTCTGCTTATTCCCTCTCAGATAACTTGTTTCATTCTACGTTCGATTCTTTTGTGTGTGAGCTATTTTGCTTGGAAAATTATTGAAAGAAACCTTTGAGACTAAGGAAGGAAGCACATTCCTAGGGAATACTTGCCTTCGCTTCTGCCGGGCACTTGGACAGAAGCACCCACACTCCATGAGGTCATCAGCATTTAGTTCAGCTTCAGATGGAGCAAACATCATTAGAACACAAACATAACAGTGCTCTGCTTACCTCCCTAGGCTCCTACTTTTCATTAGATTTTGCACTAGTAACTTACTCTCTTATCACCCCTTTAGTACTTCTGAGGAGATACTTTTTACATTTTATCCAAGATTTCAGTTTCCAGAAAGAAGGTTGGTCTGAATAACATAGTCCTCTACAGAAATGGAAACAGAACTTGATTACAGATTTTTGTCAGGAGTTGAGGCATCTAATCTGGGAGCTCAGGGGGGAAAAAAAACGCACATGGTCACCCACAGTTTGATTTGACCATTTGCTGTAAAAGATTTAAAAATTGCTCAATCACCTAGATGGTTTCTATTATAATTCTAACATCCTTATTGACCCCCTTGATATATATGAATAGACTATATTAAATCTTGGTCTTCCTCATGAGACTGATAATGCACTATAAGTAATACCAGTGGTCACATTTAGGAATCAATAACTTTTTCCCATATTCTCCTCTTTTCACAAGGAGAGATTATTGATGTCGACAAAGTGGATACCCCTTTGCAGTATATGGGGATGAAGCTTTCAGGAGAGGAAACTGATGGTCTGACACATGATCTACCAGTGGATGGTGAGTATTCAGGATATATTTGAATTGGTTAGTATGAACTTGTATAAAAGAATCCCTGAAAACTCTAATTTGGCATTAAGAAGATGGAAAACATTAAAGGTGACTCACACTATAAGTAAACATGTTTTGCCCCTTGACATTTCAGCAACTCCATTTCTACTTGGAGTATGGCCGGGACCACAATTATACTTGGACAGAATTAGAGAAAGACATTGCTGTGGAAGAAAGGGAATGGGGTGCATAAAATAGAAGAAACTATAACACAGAAAAACTTTTTAAAAATTATAGAGAAAAGAGAGCGTAGCCCAAAGTGGGAAATTATTTTTAGTTCTTTTTAAAGTAAGCTCTAGGCCCAGTGTGGAGTTCAGTTCACAACCTGAGATCAAGAGTCCCATGCTTCACTGACGGAGCCAGCCAGGCGCCCCTAAATGGGAAGTTATTAAAGCAGCATTTTTGTCTTCACCTCACCATTTTCAAGGACATTTAAAAAGGCAGAATAGGGTGTCAGGGTGGTTCAGTCTGCTGAGCATCTAACTCTTGATTTTAGCCCAGATCATGGTCCCACGTTTGTTTGTGGGATTGAGCCCTGCATCCAACTCTGTGCTGAGCGTGGCCTTCTTTGGATTCTCTCTCTCTCTCTCTCTCTCTGTCGCTGTCTCTGTCTCTCTGTCTCTCTGTCTGTCTCTGCCCCTCTCCTGTGCTCACTTTCTCTCAAAAAAAAAAAAATCAGGATAAAGGAAGAATGTGAAGTGTAGGACCTATTTCCTACACCAAAGGAATAGGACCAAGTCTTCCAGATGCCGTCGAGAGGAAAAGGAGCAGTCACCGCTCAGGCCCGAATGCCCAGTGTCCCCACCTATGCTTTTGCTTACGTCCCCTCATTCCTGAGCCGGACTCCATGGTCCTAGGACTGTTCCCAAAGCTTTAAACTCCCTTGATGGTCTAGAGACAAAGTCTGAAGTTTAGTAAATTCTGAATTAGGGCTAAAAGAATTCTCAAGCTAAATAAGCAAAAGTTAAATGTTAGCCTGAGAATGTTGCAGTAGGGCTAAGAAGTATCTATCTGGAACATTCCTTAATTATCTTATAACCTTAGATGAATCAATACTTGCACATCTTACTAAGGTGCACTTAATCCCATCATTGTCTAAGATAACACTGTTCCCTCAAATATATTTTTGTTAATTCATTTAATTTATTCTCTACTTTTTACCACTGTTACTGTACTAGAAGGACTATGCAAGTGGGCTTCACTGTCTTGTTTTCTTTGCTTGCAATGGTGCATCCACTAGGAAGAATGAGACTAGCTATGGAAAGACCAGCTTTCATAACAGAAAACTATTATTTGTCTATTTGAGATTATGAGGATTTTTAAAAAATACTGCTTAAAAAAGCAGAATTATGGGGGGAAATATAGCTATTATTTGAAATTATCCTCTCATGTTGCCATGGATTTCTGCTCCTTATTTTAAAATAATAATTCAAGATCAACCAATACAATGAAAATCATTGTGAGATTAAAAAGTATACATGAAATAAAATAAACACGTGCAATGATTAATCCTTTTTTCTTTAAACCAGATTTAGAATTTTTAAAGTTTATTTATTTATTTTGAGAGACAAAGAGCATAAGCAGGAGATGGGACAGAGAGAGGTGGGAAGAGAGAATCTGAAGTGGGCTCTGCACTGACAGCAGGAAGCCTGATGCAGCCTTGAACTCATGAACCGTGAGATCATAACCTGAACCGAAGTCAGATGCTTAACCAACTGAGCCATCCGGATGCCTCCTGAGTTAAAAATTTTAAGTTATTGCTTATTGGTGATCTGCTCCTCTGAGGAGTTACCATCAGTATTGAGCTTAAAATGAAGTTTTGTGAAAGACTGAGGCTCAGGCATAGAGCCCCAATTATATCACTGGGGACAGAAAGACCCTAGTGAGGGCAAAGCTTTTCTCATAATGTGTCTGTCAGGATGGAGATATGAATTCACTGGAGAGAGCAAGATTTCATTGAAATGTGATCCAAGTTAAATAGCAAGTTTTATACCCAATAGGTGTTACCGTCTTTGTTTCTGAGAATTTCCAGTCTTCATGCTTTTTTTCCCCCCCAGAATTTCATGCTTTCCTGACCTCACTAATTGATTTTACTACATAAATAACTTTTGGAATGTTCTGCCTCAAAAGATCCAGAAGAAAGGCAAGGAAGATTCTCTTTAGCCTAGATTTAGTAGCTAAATGAACAATTTATGTATCTTTTTCCTGTTTACTGTTTTAATATTTGTTATTGTGCACATATAAGCAATACACAACTTCTGTGAGTCATTGCATACTTCTAATACTTCAGTAAATATTTGTCGAGTTATCTAGGACCTTCGTTTGTAAATTTTCCATGTCATAGGGGGTTTTAGGTACTTTATACTGTAATTTATCACTTATAATCTAATAAGAATCAGGAATTTTTCAAGTAACTTACCAGCCATGATGTTTTTTAGGTTGTTTTTCTTTCTTAGCAAAGTATGTATCTCAAAAATCATTTTTTGTGAGATAATTCTGTTCTTTAACATATTAATATCTTTTTAAATATTAATTTGTATAAAATTCAATTGAGTATCCACTGAAAACTATGCAAATCATTAGAGTTGGGAAGTTAAGCTCAAAATGAATATTTTACTCCAGTAAATCATAAATCATGTAAATCAAGAGTAAACTGGTCTGCCTGGGCCAGGGAACATGAAAGGAAGTAGTAATTAGGATCTCAGTAAAGAAAGGGACAATTTCAAAAGTTCAATTAAAACAGTAGTGAATAAGATCCCAACTTTAAATTTTGTTTTCCCTGGCCTGGCCCAAATCATATTTGTTTTTCCAAAGTCTAAAGCTAAAAATAAGGGCTGATGAAAAGAGGTGACTTTTGGGGTGCCTGGGTGGCTCAGTCGGTTAAGTGTCCAACTTCAACTCTGGTCAGGATCTCACGGTTCGTGGGTTTGAGCCCCGCACAGGGCTCTGTGCTGACAGCTAGCTCAGAGCCTGGAGCCTGTCTTCAGATTCTGTGTCCCCCTCTCCCTTTGACCCTCCCCTGTTCATGCTGTCTCTCTCTCTCTCTCTCTCTCTCTCTCTCTCTAAAATAAATTTAAAAAACAGTAAAAAATAAAAATTAAAAAAAAAGAAGAGGTGACTTGAGTCTGACACGTTTAGAGTTTTTAGAGTTCTGCTATATGACAATGGATGAAAGCAGTTGTTAAAACAGGCACCTTTATAATAAGTAGAGTGATTATTTTCCATGTCCTGTGTGCTCATTGGGGTAGGAGTGGGATAAAATTTGGTAGCAAATGGAATGCCAGTGTGTTTCCTGTTTTGCATTTCTCAGCTATGTATGTATTTGATTTACATTTTCTTACAGATCTTGGGAAGGTTGAAATGAGAAAGCATATGGGTGGAATGAAACCTTTTGCAAGTAAATAAGAGACTACCACTTTTGTGCTTGAAAATGTTTTGCTCACAGAGATGTATGATCAAAAATAGTTTAGCAAAGGGGGTTAAAATGCCACAAAGTTATCTTACTGTAAGTCACCTTTTTCTCAATTCAGCTTTCACTTGGTTGATGTAAACCTCTGACTGTTTTTCAGAGTTCTAACCAAGTTGATTCTGATAGTTCTTTCTTGCTCATTTGTGTTTTGGTGGAAGGATGGTTCCATGAAGCAACCTACACACTGCTCAGCTATTTTTGCTAATGTCATTCAATCTTTCAATAAGAAATTACTTTTAAATAGATCTAGAGGGTACAGTGCTCAGTGAAATAAATCAATCAGAAAAAGATAAATACCATTTGATTTTACTCATATGTGGAATTTAAGAAACAAATGAACGGGGTGCCTGGGTGGCTCAGTTAAGTGTTCAGCTTCGGCTCAGGTCATGATCTAACAGTTCATGAGTTCGAGTCACATGTCAGGCTCTGTGCTGATAGCTCAGAGCCTGGAGCCTGCTTCAGATTCTGTGTCTCCCACTCTCTCTGCCCCTCCCCCCCAAAGGAATAAACATTTAAAAATTAAAAAAAAAAAAAGAAATGAACAAAGAAAAAAGACACAAACACCAAAACCGGACTCTTAACCATAGAGAACACATTATTGCCAGGAGGGAGGAGGGTGAGGGAGTGGGTAAAATGGTGATAAGGATTAAGAGTTCTTTTGTTATGATGAGCACTGAATAATATATGGAGTTGTTGAATCATGACATTGTACATTGTATATTTATTTACAGTTATATTGTAAAGCTTTGACAGGATCAAATTATTGTCATTATGAAGAGAAAATCACATTATTCAGATACAAGATAATAAATGCAAAAATGGGAGCTGAATATATAAATTTTCCATCTATTAATTTTCTGGCCAATTGTAAAATAAATTTGTTCTCAGCAGGACAGGCTTGTTCCCAGAGATAAGAGATCTTCCTTTTGTAAACACTAAGGGCTTATATTCTGTTTTGTGACTCCCCCATAATTCTGTGTAGTTAGATGTGTTTCATTTTCCCCTTACATTTTCTGAAATTGGGGAAGATGCATTATAATAAGAATGAAATTTTCACCATTTCATGGAATGATTATTCTCAGACGTTAATGTTCTTGTATTTTCAAAGGAAAAAAGGTTCAGGTCAGTGACCTGGAGAAAGTTCTGGGAAGCATGGGGATCAAGCTCACAGAGAAGGAGCTTAAAAAGCTACAGGAAACTCTGACAGTTGATGGTAAGCTATATAGAAGCCACAGAGACTTTCTAGGGAACTTGGTTTTGTGGCCCATGTGAATGATTGAAAACTTTTACCTGTTTTGGCCTTTATAAAAAGTCCTGAAAAGGAAAAGGCATTGTCATTTTGATTTAGTCTACAATTTAGCAAACCCTTCAGCCATAGCTTTCCATCAGAATGTCAGGTAATTCATTGGCCTATATCCTAAGGCAAAGAAGGAAGGAAACTCGAGGGACTGGGAAGACTAATAAAAGAGGAAGTCAATAGAAAAAGGAAGATGAGTGATTGTTTCCCCATCATAGTGTTTCCCTCAGCTGTCAGTCTCATACTTGCCAAAATATATGTGTATTTGTCACACTGAGACACTTTTCCTTTCCATAATTTCTCTTTAAATTTAATAATGAGACAGAACACGTTTCTCACTCAATTATAAATAGTTGTCTTACTGAAGTTATACATGCAATAAGTAAGTGAATGTTCATACCATTTCCCTTCTGACATGGATTGTTCCTTTTCTGATAGCTGCTGGAAACGTATTTCAGAATGCAATATTGGAGGGTGTGAAATCCACTAAGGGTAAGTTAAAAACCTGATAAGAAAGGCAGAGACATCTGAAATCTTCAAGATTCACCTTTATCATTTAGATTACGAGTCCTGTCTGCCTTCCTACACATATAGATTACTTAGTTACTTTCTTTTATTTTAGATTTAATTATTTATTTTGAAAGAGAAAGGTAGTAAGTGGGAAAGGGGCAGAGAGAAAGGGAGAGAAGGAGAATCCTAAGCAGACCCTGTGCTGACAGTGTGGAGCCAGATGCAGGGCTTGAATTCACGATCCTTGAGATCATGACCTGAGCTGAACTCAAGACACAGATGCTTACCCAACCGAGCCACCTCAGCACCCCAGTTACCTAGTTACTTTCATCGTTATAATATTTTATGCTGCAATGTCTCAATACATCTTCCTAGGAATCTATACTCACAACCCAAAAAATCTCATCATATACAGAAAATTATAAAGAAAAGGATTACCAAATTTTTAGGGAGCTGTGTAAGGAGAGCTTGTTATATAAGAAGATTGTAGGCAATTCCATAGAAACAAAAAGTAGATTAGTGGTCGCCAGGGGCTGGGTGGAGAGGGAAGTAGGGAGTGACTAATATGTATAGGCCCTCCTTTGGGGATGATGCAAATGTTCTACAACTAGAAGTGATATTTGTGCAATATTATGAATATGTACTGGATACCACTGAAGTGTTCACTTGAAAATGATTAATTTTATGTGAATTTTACCTAAAAGAGTGCTAAGATTCTGCTTGTTTTTATAGTTACCTTATGATCTTCACTTTGTTATAATATTAATTAGTTAATAAGTTAATGAGTTCCTAGCATCAAAGCTCATTCCTATTCTCTCTAATATTGGTTATAACCAAATCCTATAGCCTATCCCTTCATGAACTGTTTGTAATGAAGGCTTCCATTCAAAGTTTAAAGGAAGAATTACTAATTCTGATTATTCTGCAGATTATTTAATGCTCTTAGACATGTTAAATGGGAGTTCATACAGAAAAGTAATAATCACACAAGTACATTTTCTCCTGTCTTTATTATAAATAGGTGACAAAGTATAAATATTCAGATAACAATTCACATTCAAACATATATTTTTAATATTTTAAACTCATTTTTATTTCATGTTTCATTCCTGTATGTTTCCTAAGGAGGAGGAGTTAAGGTGAATAATTTGGACACTGTCCTGGAAAACTTGGGAATCAAGCTCACACAAAATGAACATGAAGGTGTAACAGAAAATCTACCATTTAATGGTGAGTGTTTCACGTACCACTGTACCTTATAGGAGACTGCCCTAGTACATAAAACTATAATTAGTTTTACCTAATTAAATGCTAAATAGCATTTTTGCAAAGCTTAGAGAAGAAACTAGTCTTCATATAAATACAGTCTTTCCTTCATTTCTATAAGCCTCATATCTTTAACCTCTTCTCTTTTGGATTCTATGCATCACACACAGAACTATTATAACTACGCTCAACCCAGTAATGAATTTACAGGGAGCAAATGAACCTCATAGGTTAGAGAATAGAAAGGAAGGAAGAAAAATATGACTAATTGCCCAATTATTAGTATCCCTCAAATACTTGTGTCTTAGCCCATTAATCACTTTAACTTTTACAATTCCATGTTACAATTCTCAGTGGACAGTATTATCCACAGTCGTATTTCCAACTGTCATTATATGCTGAAAACTTCTAGATGTTTTTCTGCAGCCCAAATTCCTCCCCAAAAATGGGTTGCGTAAAACCACATCCAGATTCCTGTTGGATTCTATCTACCAAATTCGTTCTTGCTTGGCAAAGCCTCAG
This sequence comes from Suricata suricatta, assembly GCF_006229205.1. NCBI lineage: Eukaryota > Metazoa > Chordata > Mammalia > Carnivora > Herpestidae > Suricata > Suricata suricatta. The sequence goes on from NC_043716.1 coordinate 42,624,247, forward strand.
ATCTTAAATTCACTGTATTTAAAAATATCTGCCAAAAACTATGTGCTAATTATACATTCCCTTTCTCACCTGGTGGCACCATCATGTTCTTAGTAAAACAAGTTTAAAAACTGTCATTTTTCAGGACACCTAGGTGCCTCAGTTAAGCCTAAACTTTGGTTCAGGCCATGATCTCCCTGTCTGTGAGTTCAAGCCCCATGTCAGACTACGTGTACTGACAGCTCAGAGCCTGGAGGGTGTTTTGGAATCTGTGTCTCCCTCTCTATCTCTGCCCCTCCCCAACTTGTGTGTGTGCTCTCTCTCTCTTTCTCTCTCTCTCAAAAAATAAACATTAGGGACACCTGGGTAGCTCATTCAGTTAAGCGGCCAACTTCAGCTCAGGTCATGATCTCACAGTTTGTGAGATTGAGCCCCGCGTCAGGTTCTGTGCTGACAGCTCAGAGCCTGGAGCCTTCTTCTGATTCTGTGTCTCCCTCTCTCTCTGTCCCTTCCCCACTCACACTCTGTGTCTCTTTCTCTCAAAAATCAATAAACATTAAAAAAAATTTTTTTAATAAACATTAACAATTTTTTTAATTGGCATTTTTCTCTCCAACTTTTTCTTAGTGCCACATCTCATTGGATACCAAGTCCTACTAATTAGCAGTGCTGACTATTTCATACATCTGTGATCTGACCCTTGCTATCCTTTTAGCTTTATCTTATATTATTTCCTGCCTCCACATTGCCCTAGAACACTGAAGTGTCTGAACCATAGTATTGGGTATAGGCAGGGTTCAAGATTCTTATACAGGATGCTCCCCACCCTGCTGCAAAGCAGGGGCTGTGAATGGATGAATTTTAGCAGGGGAGTCTCCTGATTTTATCGTTTGCCATATGTCAACCCAATTATTCTATTACAGTGTGTTTATTTGTCCTTCTCACTCCAGAAACTGACTTGTTCAGAGACTATATTAAGTTTATTATTATATGTATTTTAACTTTTTAGTGCCTCATCTGGTACCTGAAATTTACTGGGATAATTCATAAAATTTTCTCCAACCAATGATATACAGATCTTCTTTGATACCTAATCCTTATCCGTGGCATCTGATTTGATTATACAATTGTCTTTTTCCACATACTCTCCAATTCCTAGGACAAAAATACTTAGGCATATTTCATCAGGCCAATTCTTGGCTATAAAATGAATCTCAAAGTTTACCTTTTCCAGAGCTCCCTGGTCCATGGAAGTCACTTTATTTACCCTTCCTCTTAGTTTAAAATTCATCCTCTGCACACATATATTATTATACACAAACATATTGTATAAAAGGTGAGTGTCATTAAATCACTGTTATTTGTTTATGAACTGTGATTTTCTCATAAGTAGAAACCATGCCTACATCATTTTATATTTTAGAGGCGATAAATATTGAAGAATGAATGGAATGATGGAATAATTACAGAGACTAAACAACATAAGTGAAAAACAATGAAAAATACAAGTAACTCAAAGTGGCAGAAAGTCTTTAAGAAGAATATTAAATATAGGTTGGACTTCTAACACTTTAGTTGAGCAGTACATAACCAAGGGACTCCAAACCATTGGTATAAATGTTATCAAAGAAAAAGACAATGTCCTAATCATTGCTTGGGCAGTTTTCTGCTTTCCGAAGAAGGCTTGGCAGAAATTATACTCAATTGTGAAACAACAAGCAACATCCTGGCCAAGTGATATACAAAGGGGTACTTGTTCATACTTAGCACAGAGGTACAAACTTGGCCTTCTCTTAAAAATCCCCCCTCAGAACCATCCTAATTCCAAATTATTCCCAGTAAGGCATAATATTCTTCTAAAGCTTATTACTTTTTTATGACTCATTTCCCTTTTATAAAAAAGATAATAATAGTGTTACACAAAGACTTCATGAAACCTTAAGACACCGGAGAACAAGTCTGTACATTTGACTCATCACATAGAATTTTTATTAACCCATTAGCTTTCAATGAACTGTTGAATCCTCTTTGTAACTAATTATTATGTTACCATAAGTCCTTTCAGCTTGGGGACTATCTGCTATATCTACCCTTCTTTTAGAGTTAAAGGCATACCCATCTTTACAAACAAGTATATATAGTGTTCATAGAAGAAACAGGTCACAAATTTACGTGATCAAAAATCGCAAGATAGTTGTGATAGACAAACTGGAGAAAGGCAAATTGGGAAAAGGTAGGAAGATAAGAAAGGTGGTCCCCAAAAACTCATCTGACAAATGTGTCTGAATCAAAGCTGAGAACTTGCTGCACAACCAGATAAATCACTGGGGCCTTCCACCCTGCCAATCAGGTAGAGAGCAATCTTCAAATTCAAGAGGTACATTCAAGACTCCATTTTGTCCAAGAGACAAAGACTTTCCCTCAACTAATGTGGAGTTAATTCTTAATATCCAGGGTTTTTTATCCTTATAGATGAGTCAGGTAAAGCAGTGGAGCTAATGAACTTTGATCTCTTATTCTCCAATTTACCCTATTTTTTTTTTTGGTCTGTTTTATATATGACTCATTGGCCTTATTACCTTATTTTGGCTTTCCTTGTAGCTAATAGGAAGGCTGACCTCAGCCCATTGATAGAATCAGTGACCACTGTTACAGGTTAGTGAACAATGACTATGAATCTAAGTTCCTAATTCTTAGATCAAATTATTATTGAAATGCTCTATTCCAGCTCTCCCATCACTACCTTTTTGCTCTGCCATTTTACCATCTTATTGGGGAAGTATTTTTACTTCAATTGTTTAAAATATGGGTTGGCAAACTCTGACCCTTGAGCCAAATCTGCTTCCATTTTTGTAAACAATTTCATTGGAACACATCCAGCCCATTAGTTTATGTATTATTCATGGCTGCTTTTACTGTACAAAGGTGGAGCTGAGTAGTTGACAGAGATCATAAGTCCTACAAAGCCTAAAATATTTTCTATTGTTTACCAGCTTTTATAGAAGTTTGCTGATTCCTAGCCTAGACTTTAACTTCAGAGTGGTCTTACATCCTAGTTTTCTCTAGATAGTTATGGTTTTCCACTGAGGTAGATTAACTTTAACGAATTATTTTTAACACCCTCTTTTACTCCAAGTAGTCCTTGTTTACATGATAAATTGTACAGAGTTTTAACTTTTGATTATTTACACTATATACTTCAGTGCAATGCCTTGATAAAAAATTCTTTATTCTCTGAAGTTTATTCCAAACAGTATTTCAATATGAATAATCTGAGTATCGTGAAGGGAAACTGTCTTGCTGCAATTGTAGTCTCAAAGTATGCTACCAAGCAAGCTAGTCCAGAGTTCACAAAATAGAAAAGCTCATGGACCCAGTTCAAATGTTTGAGTCACACAGTATTAAATCATTTAAAAACACACAGCAAAAATGAGGCGGAAATATGGAATACATTATCAAATTTAGGGTAGAGTGAATGGAATGACCACATTATTTGAATCTAGGTACAATGTGTCTCTTTTGTTCAGCAGCATTAGTTTTTCCTGCTGCTGATGTGGTTATAGGGGCCAGTGTTGTGATTCAGGCAGATGGGCCCACTGATGGAAAGTGCTCCAACCAACGATACAAACTTGCTCTTTCAGAAAGACACAGGGTTAGGGGTACCTGTGTGTCTCAGTCAGTTGAGCATCCAGCTCTTGACTTACATCAGGTCATGATCTCACAGTTCATGGGATCAAGCCCCATGTTAGGCTCTGCACTGACAGCACAGGGCCTGCATAGGATTCTCTCTCTCTCTCTCTCTCTCTCTCTCTCTCTCTCTTTCTTTCTCTCTGACCCTCCCCCCACTCTATCTCAAAATAAATAAACTTAAAAAAAAGAAAGACACAGGGACAAGTACCTGTAGCTAATAGTTGTGGCTTGCCATTAAGGCCATCAAAGAGCCATAGGGTTTGTGTTCCTTGAGCAGAGGACACAGAGACCTGAAAATGGGTGTCACTAATGGATTGCCAAGTTAGAGTCATTTGAATAAGGAGTGTCATAAATATTTACCATATCTTGTATATTTAGTGCCTCTTTTTGGTGCCTCAAGCAATTTTAGAGTATCATTTTAGTGTTTCTTATATATTTATTCTAACAATTTACATGAAGACCCTGTTCACTAAATATATGTAATGCCTCGTGAGTTATTACATATTGTTTTATTCTATTAGAATATCTTTTAGATATTCCCTTATTCTAGATAATAGATATTATAATAGATATTCTATTAGATATATCTAATCTATTAGATATTCCCTTCTATCTAACTTACATGCCATTTACTTAAAAACTACTTGTCTGTACTGCAAACATCCTAAAAGATTTAGCCCATGTTTTATAAACTGCAAACTTCAACTAATGTACTTACTTAACTTGTGTAATAGAATCAAATGTTCTCAAAGGCTAAATTAACATATTAAGTAGTGAAGTAAAACCAGAGACAACACTCATAATTAAAAGAATAACAGAGACACTGAATTTTAAATATCTGTAATATTTTAAATAACTTGGAATCCCCCCAACCACTTATATCTTGCTTAAATTCCTTGACTCCATAATCATAGATACTGAATTTTTTGAGTAAAGGGAGCAATTCTGTTTCTGTGATGGCTGGTGGCACGAAGGTCTCATGCTACTTTGTTCATAGCTGTTGAATAATCTGCCGTATCGACAAATGACTTCTGTTTTTCATATTTTGGAGAGTTTAGGTCATATTCAAACTTTTCATCTACTTCCATTTCTTTCTTTGAAGGAGGTGAAGTTAATGTCAGTGATATCCCAAGTCTTCTGGAAAAAATGGGGATAGAGCTCACAGATAAGGGGTACTCAAAACTAAAGAAATATCTGCCAGTGGATGGTGAGTTTTAAAAAAAAAAACAATGTAGCTTTTAAGGAACTTAGACTTGTGTTTATTTTTTGTTAACTTCTGGAATTATCTCCATTTGATTAAAAGGGACTTTAGAAGGGATTATGCCATTCCAGTTCAAGAAGTAACCCAGTGGTGCCACTTTAGTGACTGGCCCCTCCAGTCACTAACCTGGTTATTAAGGAAGTGCTTATTCTAACTTTTGATTCTAGTCAGAAGGCAGCCTCAAGAATAAACAGGGACATGAGGGAAAGTAAAAAGAGTGAGAAATCACTATAAAGGGAAAATGGAGAAATTAAAGGGAGGCATAGAGGATGAAGAGGTGTGTGTTTCAGGATAATAGAGTTCCAACAATAACTCCCTCATGAGTCAGGGAGCCATTTCAGAATTCTCTCCACTTGTTATTGGGGTTTTTGGTTATTTACAATTAAATTAGGCTTTTTCTGGGGTTAAATAATGATGTCTGTCTCTCCAGAGAGGTTTATTCCAAATAGTATTAATCTCTAACTTAAATTCTCATTGCTGTGGTCTGATTTGTTTCTTTCTTTTTTTTTTTATTTTTTAAAAAATGTTTATGTTTATTTTGAGAGACAGAGAGAGACAGCGTGAGCAGGGGAAGGTCAGAGAGAGGGGGAGACACAGAATCTGAAGCCGGCTCCAGACTCTGAGCTAGCTGTCAGCACAGAGCCTGTTGCAGGGCCCAAACCCACGAACTGTGAGATCATGACCTGAGCCGAAGCTGGACACTCAACTGACTGAGCCACCCAGGCACCCCTGATTTCTTTCTTTCTTATCAGCTTTTGGAAAGATGGATAGTGTGAAAACTTTTAAAGGTAAGTGACACGTATAGCAAAAAAGCAGATGAATCTGAATCTGAAAAGCAGAGGAAGAGCCTTTTGCCACTGTGTGGGTATGTGTGGGTAAAATCATATTCATGTTTTTTCCAAAGATCTTTTCTGTATTTATTTTACAAAATGGCCTCCTGTACCATCCTTTTACCTTAAGATGGAAGCAAAAGGGACACCTGGGTGGCTCAGTTGGTTAAGCATCCAACTTCGGCTCAGGTCATGATCTCGCAGTTTGTGGGTTTGAGCCCTGCATTGGGCTCTGTGCTGACAGTTAGAGCCTGGAGCCTGCTTCAGATTCTATGTCTCCCTCTCTCTCTGCCCCTCCCCTGCTCATGCTCTGTCTCTCTCTCCCTCCCCAAAATAAATAAAAACATTTAAAAAAAAAAAAAGATGGAAGCAAAACTCCATATAAAAGTAGATCTCTTGAATAACTTCACCCTTAATGAAATGGTAAACTAGAAAAATGTCTAATTAGCACAAGTAAAAAAAAAAAGAAGTTTATGTGTATAGTCATGGATTCTAAGTCATAAAGAAATGTCTTCTTTGAAAATTCATGACGATGGGCCTACGTTCACATTGGTTCCAATTCAAATTTGCACTCCCTGCATGACCCAGGAACTCACAAAAATTTAACAAAAAGTGGGGTACCTGGGTGGCTCTGTCAGTTGAGTGTCTGACTTTGGCTTGGGTCATGATGTCACAGTTTGTGGGTTTGAGCCCACTGTGCTGACAGTACAGAGCCTGCTTCAGATTCTCTGTCTTGGTCTCTCTCTGCTCATTCTCTGCCTACACACACACATGTTCTCTCTCTCTTTCTAAAAAAAAAATATTAAAAGAAAAAAAAATTTTTAAGGTAGCACCAGCATTGTAGTAACTCTAGTTTTCAAGAAATTCACCCTCAGGGTGCCTGGGTGGCTCAATCGGTTGAGTGTCCAGGCAGCTCAGGTCATGATCTTGCAGTTCATGGGTTCAAAGGGCTCTGTGTTGTCAGATAGCTCAGAGCCTGGAGCCTGTCTTCAGATTCTGTGTCTCCTCCTCTCTCTGACCCTCCCCTGCTCAAGCTGTCTCTCTCTCTCAAAAATAAATAAAACATTAAAAAAACTTCACCCTCATCTCATGGTCAGTAAGATTTTCCCTATAAAACTTTTCTTAAAATGAACTTGAAACAGAAAATTACAAAAGATATGAAAAACTTATGCTAATATACACAATAAAAAATGGAAACCCCAAGACTTCATATGATACAAATATTTTAGATAGACCATAAAATAAGTATGCTTTGACTAAATTCACCAAAGAAAAATGAAAATACTTTTAAAACGAAACTACTACAAGAAAAAGTGGATTTGAAAGGAGTCAAATTTTTAGAAATGAAAAGTCTAGACTAAAAAATTTAAAAACATAATGGTTTAATTAGCAGATTAAATAATATAAATGAATTAATTGGATTACTGGAATAGAACTCTGAAAAAATTATCAAGATTCCAGCAGAGACAGAAAAATTACAAATAGGAAGGAAGAGTAAGAGGCATGAGGGTCAGAGTAAAAAATCTGCCAATTTATCCAACAGTAATACAAAAGAGCTAACAGAGACAGAGAAAAAAAAATACTAATTGGAAGACTTAACAGTTATCCTAAAATGTTAATTGAGAGGTCTCTGCTTAATCATATCATAAGGAAGTCACAGAATACCACAAGAGAACAAAACCCTACAGGCAACTACAGTACATTCTGACTACATACAAACGAACAATTAGACTTATAGTGGGCTACAGGGAGATGCCAGCTCACACCCCATAAATTTATAAATTTATAAAATTTTATAAAATTGCCTCTAGAAGCTCAACCAGCTTTCCCCAGTGAATAGTGGAGAAGAATCTCCTCATGCTTCTGGCAGGGGGAGAGGAAAATTAACTATTTTGAAAGACCCTAGAGCATTCTGTTCTTCATAAAAAATTTGCCCTAAGGAGAAGCTACTTAACCACAGCCTAACCTACTGAGGTCTTATCAGAGCCTCTCTGACCTGGAGGAAGGGAAATACCCGACTTCAGCCTGTTTGAGCCACAGCACATTTGATGTTCATAGTCCAGGGGCACATGCTCACTAAAAGATTGAGACTTAATCATAGGACTGTAGTGTGCCTCCCCTCCCTGGACACCTTACCACCAGATTACTAAAGGCTTATTTATAGCATTTATTTTTACCCAGTACATTATGCCAAGCTATCAAGAAAAAAATCATAAGACATTTGGAAGAGACAGCATCCTTAGAACCAGACTCAAATATGGCAGGGATATTGGAATTATAAGATGAGGAATTCAAAACAATTATGATTAGTATGCTAAGGGCTCTAATGGATTAAGCTGACAGCATGCAAGAAAAGATGTACAATATAAGTAGGTGGAAATCCTAAGAACTAAAAAGAGAAGCTCACAACAAAAAAACACTATAACAGAAATGAAGAATGACCTTGATGGGCTTATTAGTAGACTGGACATGAGTGAACACACTTGATTTAAGGTAAGACCAGACACTTTCTGTGACTGACTGATTTCACTTAGCATTGTACTCTCTAGCTCCATCCATGTTGTGACAAATAGCAAGATTTCATTCTTTTTTTTTTATTGCTGAATAATAGACACCTTGCCAAAGAAGATATACTGAAGACAAATAAGCATATGAAAAGATGCTTTAATCATAGTCATTAGGGAAATACAAATTAAACCACAATGAGATACCACAACACATCCATTAGAATGGCCAAAATCCTTAAGGCCAAGACAAACAGCTAGTATTGGAGCAGGCTAACCTAAGATCAGACATTTGACAAAACAGCAGATCTTTGAGGGGCCAGTCACTCACAAAAAGTACGTCGGCTCACATGTAATGATGGAATTCTATGGTAAAACAATAGTAAAATACTAGTTCACAGACACCAAGTTCACAAAAATTGTAACAGTCAAGACACACTAAATGCTAACAATGATAGGGAGCAATGGAAACTTTTTTTTTTTAATGTGTATTTTGGGAGGATTAGAGAGTTGAAGAGGGACAAAGGGAGAAACCAGAAGTGGGCCCCGCCCCGGCAGCAAAGAGCCTGTGGCAGGACTCGAACTCATGAACCATGAGATCATGACCTGAGCCAAAATCAAATGCTTAACCTACTGAGCCACCCAGGCGCCCTGCAATGGAAACTCTTGTGCACTGCTAGTATTCATACAACACTTTTGAAAGCAACTGGATAAAATATCAAGAACTTAAAAATGTATGTATTCCACTCCAGCAATTCCAATCCTGAATCTCTAACTCAGATTCTGACTCCTATCAACAAAGAGACAATCGGGATGCCTGGGTGGCTCAGTCGGTTAAGCAGCTGACTTCAGCTCGGGTCATGATTTCACAGTTTGTGGGTTCAAACCCTGAGTCAGGCTCTGTGCTGACAAGTCAGAGCCTGGAGCTTGTTTCTGATTCTGTGTTTCCCTCTCTCTCTGACCCGCTCCCACTCATGCTCTGTCTCTTTCTCTCTCTCAAAAATAAATAGAATGTTAAAAAATTAAAAAAAAAAAACAAGAAACAAAAAACAAAGAGACATTTACAAGAATGTATGTTGCAATGTTTTTTGTAATGGAAAAATTGGGTACAACCTAAATGTTGTCTACAGAAGAGTGGATCAATATATGATGGCATAACATTATAGTAGAATAATAGTATTTTAAAAACTTTAATGTTTAGTTTTTGAGAGACAGAGTACAAGCAGGGGACAGGCAGAGAGAGAGAGAGAGAGTCAGAATCTGAAGTAGGCTTCAGGCTCTGAGCTGTCAGCACAGAGCCCGAAACAGGGCTCGAACCCACAAACCATGAGATCATGATCTGAGCCCATTGGATGTTTAACTGACTGAGCCATCCAGGCGCCCCTAAATAGTATTTTAAGTGAATGAAAGTGTTCCATGTTTCAACATGAACAAATATAAAAAACAAATAAGACTCCAATGAAAATTCACTTGGCAAAAGGAAACTCACATTGTGATATGATTTATATAAACTTTAAAGTTCTGTAAAACCATTTAACATTAACATCCATGGGAACTATAAACACTTGTATAAATCAGTAAGTCACCCAGGGAAAGGTGGGAAAAAAAGGGGAATGAGGAGGGACTCAGAAGATACTTTTGTCATATCAGTTCTGTTTTTACTAATGAAGGTGGGTCAGATACACAGGTGGCAGTGATGTCATCACAAAAATTTGTATCACTGTAATATTTCATAACCTAACAAAAATAAGAGGAATTATTAAACATTTTTTGCAAATTTTATTCAGAGGAGAGAACCATGTGAACTGCTCTTCAGGAAACAAAAATAATACTTTCCTACTGGCCAAAGCATATGAATTTTATTTTCTGTATTTCTGTAAATTGTCATGAAGTTATGCCACAATCTTTAAAAGCTAAGCATATAAATGGATTCCCAAAAATACTCATTGGAGGAAATTCTAATTCCGCCTTTAGTACTGACAGTCTTAGATACAACTGAATATACATTAACTGTTTTCTTTAAGGTGAAACCAACGTCTATAACACACGGTACTTCATAGCTATTGTCACGTTCTAAGGTTATTCAGTGTTGCTTATATTCTTCTCTTTCTCCCAAGGAGGGATTGTTGATGTTGCTCAACTAGACACTGCTTTGAAAAACATGGGAATGAGTCTCACAGGAATGGGCAGTAGCGATTTGATAAAGAACCTGCCTGTTGATGGTGAGTAAAGCTTAGAAATTTTTGCATCACTGAGTTCAACGTGAGATGGGAGCTGCCGCACAGTCACCTCTGAAGAAGTTCGCCAGTAAGATTTGTAAAAACTTAGAAATAAGCTCCGAAAGAAGATACGGTAATATTCCTTCTTGTCATTTTATTAATATATTTCATCAACCTTTTTAATTTTGGGTCTAAAAGAATGCTAAAAACTTAGTTCTTTTCTTAGGGCTACAAAAAGTGAGGGAATAGACAAGTAATTAAGGGCAAAATAGCATGAAAAACAATCTGGAGAAGATGAATACAGAAAAAATGGGAAAATAAAAGAGAAAATATGGGAGATTATTAACATGACAGACACATTCCATAGCCATATGATGGCACTCATTCACTTTCTCAGAGTCAGGAGTCTGCAAACACTCAGGCTATAATATACAGAATTTTGACTTTTTCTGAAGCCACAAAAATACCCCATTTCCTATTTCAGATTCCATGGTCTAAAGGCCATATTCTCAGACATCTCCCTTGATGAACTAGAAACAAACACCGAAATATAGTTAATTAGGGCTGAAATGCAGTGGTTCGATGGAAATACTATGCTGAGTGAAAGAAACCAGTCACAAAAGACCACATGTCATATGATTCCATTTATAGGAAGTGTCCAGATCAGTATGTACTACATATTAATGTTTCTGTTTGGATTTTAGAAGTCATCTCCTCGTATAATATATTGACACAGTCCTAACACTTCCCCTGACACAGATAGATTAGTGATTGCCTAGGAGTGCGGTTGGGGCAGTAGGTGGGAACTGCAGATTAATGGTATGAGGTTTCTTTTGCGGATGATAAAAATGTTCTAAAATTAGATTGTGTTGATACTTGCAGAATTCTGTGTAAACCCTAAAAATGTTCACTTGTATACTCTATTTTTTTTCAGAAAATTTTAATGTTTATTTATTTTTGAGAGAGACAGAATGTGAGTGGGGGAGGGGCAGAAAGAAAGGGGGACGCAGAATCTGAGGCAGGCCCCAGGCTCTAAGCTGTCAGTTCAGAGCCGGACTGGGTTCAAACTCAAGAACTCTGAGATCATGATCTGAGCCGAAGTCAGATTCTTAACTGACTGCCTGAGCTACTCAGGCGTTCCCACTTGTATACTTTAAATGGATGAATTGTTTGATATTCAAATTATATCTCAATAAATTGTTTAAAAATGAATATTGGCCTGCTCTGTACTTTTAGAGCCAAAAGAAAATGATGAACAAAAATAACATGAAGCTTCTATTTAAATATTTGTCATCTACAATTAGACCAAAAATGATATTTTATGCAAATGCAAGTCTTAGTTGTTTTCGGTCTAATAAAGAAAAATAGGGGCGCCTGGATAGCTCAGTCAGTTAAGACTCTGACTTCAACTTAGGTCATGATCTTGCAGTCCATTAGTTCGAGTCCTGCGTTGGGCTCTGTGCTGACAGCTCAGAGCGACTCTGTGTCTCCCTCTCTCTCCCCCTCTCCTGCTCAAGCCCACCCCCGAAAAGTAAATAACCATTAAAGAAAAAGAAATCTGAGATCCTATAGAATCCCAAATTTCTGAGCTAATTCTGTCTTTGTAATATGCTTTCATGTTAATGTCTTTAAATATCGATTTAAAAATATCTCGTTTTAAAAAAACCAATTTAAAAAGAATCTCTACTTTTAAAATTATCTCAGGCTAATCACTGAAGTGATTATTAATTTACTTACATGAAATAAAGGTATAAGAAACTCTGTGTCAAAAAAAATGTCAGGAATTACTAAGTATCAGCTTATTACGTAAGGAGATCTATTGTAAGATCTAAATACAAACATTAATATGTAGCACATAAAAATTGTAAATCCTCTTCCTTGTTCTTGATGTGAACAGCGCAGAGTCTTCCAAAACACAGCATTCATGAAGCAGATTCTATGGAAAATGGTGATTTAATTTTATATCTCATCCTTAACTGTCAGAGGTTTAATTTTCTGTAGTCCAAAGAATCAAAACTCTAGTAATATTTTAGAACCTCTGGCTCAAAATAGGGATGAATATAGGATAAAATAGTAGAGTATATATATATATACATATATATATTGCTTTATGTTTTTTAGTTCCATATTGCAAATGAGTTTCAGTGTTATATCTATATTTGATTTACATGGCTTTCTTTACAGATAATGGGGAGGTTAAAATGAAAAAGTTAATGAATGCATTGAAAATGTTTACTGGTGAATGACAAGTTGCTATTAAAATTTTACTATTTTTAAAATATCTTCTCAACTTCCCCAAAGTGTTCTATGTTTTATAAGGCAATAATATCACTTACCTCACTAATATTCAAGTAACCCCATACCTTGATAGGCATATATGAAGAGAAAAATCACATAATTTAGGATCCTCCCACAATTCTAAGTTCCCCGGCCAGAATTATAAATTTCCATGATTTCCATTATTCTGATTTGCTGGCCAATCTTAAAAGCAAATGTATCCTCTGCTGCATCAGATAGATGTGAACAGATCCATCACTAAGAGAGTATGGGTTTTAGGAGATTAAGGACCTGTGTTCTTTTGGTGGCCTCCTGTGATTCTGTGCAGTTATTTGTGTCTCCTTTTACCCATTTGCTGCTTTTTTAAAAATATAGCTTATTGTCAAGTTGGTTTCCATATAACACCCAGTGCTCTTTCCCACAAGTGCCCTCCTCCATGACCATCACCCCCCTTCCCTGTTCCCCCTCCCCCTTCAGCCCTCAGTTTGTTTTCAGTATTCAAGAGTCTCTCATGATTTGCCTTCCTCTCTCTCCCTTTTTTCCCCATTTCCCCTCCCCCATAATTCTCTGTTAAGTTCCTCCTGTTAGACCTATGAGTCTGTCCTCTCTGCCTGACTTATTTTGCTTAACATGACACCCTTGAAGTCCATCCACATTGCCACAAATGGCCAGATTTCATTCTTTCTCATTGCCATATAATACTCCATTGTATATATAAACCACATCTTCTTGCTCCATTCATCAGTTGATGGACATTTAGGCTCTTTCCATGATTTGGCTATTGTTGAAAGTGCTGCTAGCAATGTCAACAATAGCCAAAACATGGAAAAAGCCTAAATGTCCATCATCTGATGAGTGGATCAAGAAGTTGTGGTATATATACACAATGGAGTACTACATGGCAATGAGAAAGAATGAAATCTGGCCATTTGTAGCAAAGTGGATGGACCTTGAGGGTGTCATGCTAAGTGAAATAAGTCAGGCAGAAAAGGACAGATACCATATGTTTGCACTCATAGGTCTAACAGGAAAGCAGGAGAAACCTAATGGAGGACCAGGGGGAGGGGAAGAGGGAAAGAGAGTTGTGGAGAGAGAAGGATGCAAAACTTGAGAGACTATTGAAACTGAAAATGAACTGAGGATTGAAGGGGAAGGGGGAGGGGGTAAAAGAGGTGGTGGTGATGGAGGAGGGCACTTATGGGGAAGAGCACTGGGTGTTGCATGGAAACTAATTTGACAATAAACTATTAAAAAAAAAAAAGAAAGTGCTGCTATGAACATTGGGGTACTTGTGCTCCTATGCATCAGCACTCCTGTATCCCCTGGGTAAGTCCCTAGCATTGCTATTGCTGGATCATAGGGGAGTTCTATTGTTAATTTTTTGAAGGACCTCCACACTGTTTTCCAGAGGGGCTGCACCAGTTTACATTTCCACCAACAGTGTAGGAGGGTGCCCATTTCTCCACATCCTCGCCAGCATCTATAGTCTCTTGATTTGTATAAACACAATATTATTAAGATTCTGATTTAGTGATCTAATTCTATGTACTATTTCCACTTTATTGTCCTCTTTAAAAACTGATGCAACAAACCATTGAATATCTGTTATAAAGGCTATAGTTGACCTCTAAAATGTCTTAAATTATTTCTAACTTCAAATGTAATTTAAAGAGTTGATGAGATCTTTTCAATTTAATTGTAAAAATGAATAAGTCGTGAGTATGGGCCGACTTTACATCAGTGGAAGTTTTCCAAACTTAAAACATTGAAATAATGTAAATACTGACTTTTAATTTTTTCCCAATACCCCAGGTAAATAATAATTTCCCAAGTTCTAAATGCTAAAAAGGAGGTAACATAGAAGGGACTTCATTTATATACCCTTCTTTTACAGCTAAAAGTTTTAATACCTTAAAGAGAAAAAGGTGTCACATCGTTAACATAGCTGTTTCTGAAGGATAAAACTTTTTGCTTCTTCACACTAATGAAGAGGAAAAATAGGATAAAAATCCATGACAGGTGATAATTACTAAATTTTTTTTTGCTCAGTTTCTCATCTTGAGTGTTAGTCAGTTTAGTCAGGCAGGGTGCCTGAGTGGCTCAGTCGGTTAAGCTTCCGACTTCAGCTCAGGTCACAGTCTCCACTCATGGGTTCGAGCCCCACATTGGGCTCTGTGCTGACAGCTTAGAGCCTGGAGCCTGCTTCTGATTCTGTGTTTCCCTCTCTCTGCCCCTCCCCCACTTGTACTCTGTCTCTCTCTCAAAAATTAATAAATGTTAAAAAATTCTTTTTTAAAAATTAGATCCTAGTCTAATGGCTATCTTGATATATGTTAAAGAATGACTTTGGGAAACCTAAGTGGCTCAGTCAGTTAAGCATTGACTTCGGTTCAGGTCATGATCTCACAGTTTGTGGGTTTGAGCCCCCCATCAGGCTCTGTGCTGACAGCTCAGAGCCTGGAGCCTGCTTTGAATTCTGTGTCTTCCTCTTCTGCCACTCCCCTGCTCATAATCTGTCTCTCAAAAATAAATAAGTATTTAAAGATTTAAAGAATGACTTTAAAATAGTATTGGCTATCTGTCTAAAAGAAAAAAATTAGAAATCACCTTACCTTACAATATAAATAAAAATACATTCTATGTTAATTGAAGCTCTAAATGTAAAATATAAATAAATAAAAATATTAGGAAAAATCAGATGAATATTTTGTAACATTAGGTTGAGGGAGACAGAAGCTGGTAAAATCCATGAAGGTTGTTGCTTTGCATCTTCTATGTAGGAGACAAATTTTTGTCTAACACACCAAGAGACTCTGTCAAAAGTTGATGTTCCCGACTTAGATATTCTTCAGTAAATAGTTCTTAAGTAAGCATATATAAAGTACTTAAGATAATGCCTGCCACATAATAAATGTTGATTTATTATCTATACTCCCACATTGTCAATTACAATATTTTGTGAGTATTTTTTATCTCATTATGTCTTTAATTTTCTTCTACAGTTGATAAGAGGATTTCTGTAAAAAACATCAATGAATGAACTAAAAGATTTTACAGGCAAATGAGAAGTTGGTGTAAATCTAGGGTTTCAGTTCTTTATAATAGTTTTTTCAGTGGTGTTTCTAGTGTCTTATTAATCTGATGTTTTATTTTTAAACATATGAATCTTGGATTGGCCTTAGGAAAATTTCTGCAATAGGATACAAGACTATATGTCAATTTTAAATCCTCAATTTTCTGTTCAAGTTATATGCTTCACATCACAAATGTTTAAATGAACATAGTCTAGAAATGTGTAGAAAATGGCATGGTGAAGCTTAGAAATGATCAAGATAATGTATTCCTGATATCAATAGTTCTCACCAAAACAAATGTTTTTGAAGAATAATTTATATAAGAATCTACATTATCTTAATTCACTCATCAGATTTTATTCTGGAAATTGTTTTTTCCAACTTTAGGTAAAATGGTCTTTAATTTACATTAAATGTGCTATTTTATAAATACCATAAGATATTCTCAATAGTTCTACATTTGATAATATATTTGTCTAACACCTCATCTTGAAATTGGGTTATCATTAAACTGCGTACAACTTATTTTACAACCTGAGAGAATACCAGAGTTTCTAAAGTTTACATGTCTTCTGTCCCCTCTCTTAAAAGATGAGAAGGCTGATTCTAATGACCTGAAAAATTTCCTGGGAAGCATGGGGATTGAGCTCACAGATCAGGAAGAAGCAGAGCTGCTGAAAACCCTGCCAGTTGATGGTGAGTCATCATAGAGGAGCCATGGAGGTCTTTTTTGGGTCTTTAGGTCTGTGTATCTCCAACTTTGTTTCTGTTTTTTTCTTAAAATATAAAAGAAAAAATATTAAATTGAGGTCTATGTTATATAGCAACATGTTTATGTCGCTTAGAATTTATATTGGAAGTTAAGTAACTCTTCAGACAAGAGTGGACATTAGCAGCTAAACATATTGTCACCTATCACACCACTAGTTTGTTCATATCTTGAGAAAAGAAAAAAAGAGAGAAAGATTGGAGATCCATGACAAAAATAAATAAATAAATAAAGATGAGAAGCAGAAATATAAAAGCAAAGGGAAGCTATACTCAGGTTTGCACAAGGAGACATCCAGAGGTACTGGGACAGAAAGGTTTGTCACAATGAGAGAAGTTTGTTTCCAAACTTAATTATATTAGATGAAATAAACTAAAAATTAGAGACACCTCTTCTTAAAATGTTATTTTTGAAATTATCAAATTCACATCATTTTTGTGATTTTATGGTAGTTTCCCCATTACATGAACTGTGGCTTTTCTTACAGCTGCTGGAAAGGTACATCCCAATAGGTTACTGAAGGGGGTGAAGTCCCTCAATGGTGAGTAAGAAACCCATTTGAAAGTCATACTGTCTGACATTCCCCAACTTGACATTTTTTTTCCAATTATGAGTCCTGGCTCCTCACTCTGGTATCATTCCTTATTTATGATTCTTTCAGTCTACCCACATTTTAATGAATATATTTTATTTAATGAATAATTTTAATGAATATATTTAATGAATATAATGCATATATTTTATCTTGTAGGAAGTTCCATATGCCCTTGCATTTTTTTTCAACTCTGTACACCCCTTCTCCACACACACAAAAAATCACTTCACCTTAAACAAACAACAAACAAGAAAAACAAAATAAATAAATAGAAAGTTGATATGCATGAAAAATTTTGGTATAGTATACTTTTTTCATGTTCCTACCTTGTCTCTTTCCTAAGGGGGAAAGGTTCATGTCAATAACCTGGACAATGCTCTTAAAAAATTGGGACTTGAGCTCACGGAAGAGGAACTTACAAAGCTGTCAAAAAATCTACAAGTTGATGGTGAATACTACATATGTCCTCAGGCCATCTTTTTATTTTTCCTTTATATCTGATATGTTTGAAAATAGATTTAATTGACAGATACATGTTAGAAAGGTTGGAGGAGAGCCCAATTTTATTTTATTTATTTAAGTTTTTAATTTTAATTCCAATATAGTTAACATACAAAATTATATTATTTCAGCAGTACAATATATCAACAATTGTATCAACAATTCTATATATAACTCAGTGCTCCTGGTGATAAGTATACTCTTCCATCCCCACCACCTGTTTCACCCATTCCCCCACCCACCTCCCCTCTGGTAACCACTGGTTTGTTCTCTATAGTTAAGAGTCATTTCTTGGTTTGTCTCTCTCTTTTTTTTCCTCTTTGTTCATTCATTTTGTTTCTTAAATATCACATATGAGTGAAATTATATAGTATTTCTCTTTGACATTTCTCTTAGCATTATACTCTAGCTCTATCCATGTTGTTGCAAATGGCAAGATTCCATTCTTTTTATGGCTGAATAATATTCCATTATATATATATATATACATATATATATATATATATATATATACACACACACACACATATATATGTATATGCTACATCTTTATCCATTATCTATTGATGGACACTTGGAGGACGGCCCAATTTTAAAGTCACAATAAATCTTGGATCTTCGTTACAATTAATCTAAAACAACATCACCTTTCCCTGTTTATACCAAGAATCATAGGAGTCTAATAGTCTAAATAATAATAAGGCAAAATAATAGGGGTATGAAAATCTATTTATGGAGAAGTCAACAGGCCATTCTTCTACCTATCCTTGTGTCTACTGAATTCTTCACCTGAAAACACATTCAGGGTTTTTTTTTATCATAGTGCATGAGACCTTCAAACTCCATCTGTCTGTGTGGATATATCTTCTCTCATTTTCTCCTGTTGAAGCCATGTTGAACTACTTGTAGTTTCACACATGTAACATGATGTCCCTAGACTTTTTTCTCAACTTCTCCTCCATGTGAAGTCTCTACCCTCCTTCCATATTTTATATCAACTGCTCTGGTACATTAATGGTAATGTACCATTACCATTGGTAATATCTGGTAATATCTCCTGCAGGAAGCAATCTTAGAACATACCAGACTAGATTAGTGGTCCCTTCCTCAGCTGTTTGTTGGTACATGAAGTAAAGCTACCAGAATACCTGGACAAATCCAGTAGAATCTTCTGCTATGGCTTATAATGGCATCCAAAATACTAGGAAGAGCACACTTTTCCTGATGCAGTTTCTAAAATACAAGAGACATTTGTATTAATGGAGATCATCTTAACTCCCTGAGATCCAGGCATTTTCTAAATGGTCTTGGGTAAAATGAAGATGTAGGGAATTTTTAATGAAATTGTTTCCATAAGATGTATGTCTAAAATTTGTCTTCTGAGCTTCTGACATTATTTTCATTGTGCCTATTCTTGTAGCTAATGGGATGGTTGGTCTGAAAGAAGTCATGGATGGAGTAAAAGCTACTACAGGTAAGTGAGAAATTATGAATCTTAAACATATAGTACTTAGAGTAGTTATTTTTCATCATTATCTCCCAATTGCTATCTTAGTTATGGCATTTATTTCCTTATTCATTAAATTACTAACAACTCATTTCTGGTATATTTTTTATTTATATATTTTACTCTTCTCTTTTTTAGAATGGCCAAACTCTATTAGCAAAATAACATATGAAGTAAAATTTTGGTAGACTACAGATAACTACAAAAATGATACTAACAGACCTTACCTTATTGGATACAATTATTTGAATAAGTAATTTATAATATTCCAATTGAATAGTAAATACATAATATAAATCTCACAGGGTTCAGAGTTGCCTTGCCATTGTCCTTATGATTGTGACTTCTTTTATTAGCACTTAGAGTCAAATTCTTTTTCTGCGAAAGTCAGTGTCAGGATACTGGAAGAGGGCTCATTGGCCTTTACTCTATATTCTGTACCGATTCAAGCTATAGAGCCATAGATCATTTTCTCTATTTGGAATCATTAGATGATCCTTTAAGTTCATATATGTAATGATGGTTTGTTTTTTTTTTTAAGGAGGGGAGGTTCATGTCAAAGATGTGAAAGCTAGTCCGAAAAACATGGGAATAGAGTTCACAGATAAGGAACATTTGAAGCTGCTGAAAAATCTGCCTTTCAATGGTAGGCATTTATATACTTAAAGGATTATTTTAAGCTTTAAAAACATTTTTATTTAAATTCCAGTTAGTTAACATACAGTGTAACATTAGTTTCAGGGGTACAATGTAGTGATCGAACACTTCCACACATCACCCTGTGTTCCTCACAAGTGCCTCCCTTCACCCCCATCACCTGTTTCACCCATCCCTCACCCACTTCCCCTCTGGTAACCATCAGTTCCCTATAGTTAAGAGTCTGTTTCTAATTTTTTTAATGTTTTTTATTATTTTTGAGAGACAGAGAGAGACAGTGCGAGCAGGGGAGGGTCAGAGAGAGAGAGGGAGATACAGAATCTGAAGCAGCCTTAAGCGGGGCTCGAACCCACAAACCGTAAGATCATGACCTGAGCTAAAGCCGGACACTTAACCGACTGAGCCACCCAAGCGCCCCAAGAGTCTGTTTCTTGGTTTGCCTCTCTTTTTTTCCCCCCTGTGTTTGGTCTCCTTTTAAGCTTTTTTTAAAACTCAAACTATCCCTGTTTGCTAAGATGCAACAATAAACAGACATACAAATAAGTGCCAAACAAAGTAATTTAAACAAACAAAATAATTTAAATGTTCACTTACTCCTGAGGGAAATTTCTGTCTGTGCAGTTGAACTTTCAGTTTTGGAATAATCATCCCCATGATGTTAACTCATGCCATGAGGGGACTCCATTTCTGAGACTACCCTTACCTTCTAGATACTCATAGGCAATGTGGGAAGCAACCAAGGGGGAAAAGTGGTGTTAGACTGGACGGGGATAAAAGGTGAGAAGTGATATTTTCCAAAAAAGGTGTGCGTGTTATAGAGTACCTTGTAAGCTAAATTTTAGATAGATTTACCATATTATAAATTTTCCCTAATTTTCTCTCAAACTGATTTTAATGGGGGAAATTTCTAGGGCAAATCATGAAAATCTCAGTTTTACTGAAATAATTTTAGTGAATAGACGCATCATTTCTCTATGACCTTAATTGTGTTCTTTTTTATAGATGATAACAAGGTCTTTAAGAACAGGTTGCTAGATGGTGCGAAGTCCCTTAAAGGTGAGTGAGAAACATAATGAGAATACAAATGAGTATGAGATCTTCATTTTATACTGTTTCCAAGATAGGAATTTGAATGCTGCCATCTGTCATATGTACTGATTGCAAATGTATGCTTTTTTGGACTTCAGTCTTTATTTTAGCAGATGAATCTGATGTTCTATCTTGGAAGTAAAGCACCACACTTTCTTGTCATTTTCTAAATTTTCAGGAAAAGAAATATCAAGTTTCATGTTTGCATAGCAAAAAACATAGAAATGATTAGCAGTAATTCAGGGAACTTAATAAATAGAAAAAACGAAACTGGAAGTTCATTCATCAAAAGTCAACCTACTATTGTTTAGAACTAAAGAATGTTTGTCTCCAGTACCAGAATTTCCTGAGCATTCATTGAACACCATTTTCAACCAGATTTTTTTTAATTCACTAAGAAAATCAACAGCCCTCGGCTTCCATCCGAACCCTTACCTGTACAGGTGTCTTTGAGCACACCCATGTTAGTATAAAGGATGAGCGAGGAGTCCCTCTTCCTCCTCAAGGCTTGCCAAGATGCCCTTGACTTCCCCCCTCCCATATCTTTAAGACCTTGTTCCATTGGCCATTTTCAACCTCTTCAGCCCATTTACGTGCTCAACATATCCCATCTTATAAAATAAGCAAACTAAAACTCTCCACGCCCCTCTTTGGCCACAACTCAATCTCTTTCTTCCCTTTTTCATCCATTTCTTGAGAGACTTCTGTACTCTGAGCCCATATTTCTGTACCTTGCTCTCTTTCTCAAACTAATTTCAGTATTAAATGCCATGTAACACCTGTGTTTCTGTAGGCTGGTCTCCAAGACAAGTCTCAAGGGAAGTAGCCATAATTCTAACTTTGTAATTGACTGCTTAAAATATTTGGTCTATGTGCTAAAATTGTTGAACGTTAATTTATTTTTTCCACTTTAGAGCAAACATTTTTCTGTTTGGTCTGAAGCAGATTTTGTGAGTAATTATCTACTGCTTAAGCAATTCACAATGAGATATGTGTATCAAAAAAGTGTAAGAACTTCTCTTTAGGAGTCATTTAATATTCTTTATGGACTATCACTTTTCCTAGCTGGGAAGGTTGATATGAACAACCTGAGCACCATTCTGAACAACCTGGGGATCAAACTTGCAGATACAGAACTTAAAGATCTGGCTGAAAACATGCATGTTGGTGGTAAGCATGTTATCACATACACTAGTTAACCCTGGGGAGAATTTAGTTACAAAAACCTTTAGAAGAAAAATGCCCTTTTCCATAAGGAGAAGGGAAGGTCCAGGAGCAGTGTGAGACACCATTTTAATGACTAAAACACAGAAAATGTCATTTGAGTTCATGAGTATCCAGTTAACAAAGTCAAAATTAAACCAGCTTTTTATATGTGTGATATGCATGACTTTGATGCTCTCTGTGTCATGTTTTAGTAGTTGAGTCTTTCCACTTTTGAACATAAAAATGCAGATTCTTTAGACATAGTACTTCTGAGTAACTTCTGGTTACTAACACAAATAAATTTGAGATATGATAGGCCAAATTGCACCGTTGCAATTGTGTAGTTTTCATGTTTAGAATTTTCTTCTTATTCATTTCGTCTTAGAATAAATATTGAGTAGAATAATAATCTAAAAAGTGTTTTGAAATATTTGTTAAATAAATATTAGCAATTAGGATGGGGCCTGACATATAGTAAATGCAATTATTATTGTTCTTCCTATGTTTTTCCACCAACTTTTATATTATACCTATAACATAATATTTGGAATCTATATAATATATGAGATCCATAATATATGAGATCTATAATATACTGTGATTTTATTTTCTCTTATAGTTGATGAGAAAATTCCCTTAGAAACACTGATGGAAAACATCACAGATTTTACAGGTGACTGAAAACTTACTATAAAATTAAGATTCCATATATCTACATTAAATTTTTTTCCCTGATACTTCCTAGTACTCCATCATTGACTTGTAAATTCTGGTATTTCTCTGTATTTTTTAATAAAATATTTACCTCTAGTGCTTCATGTATTGATATAAAATCATCTGTTTTTGCAATGAAATTACCATACTACTTCTTGCTTTCAAATTCTATAATTGCTGTTTATGCCAATAATATAATTCACTTCACCAGTGTTTAGTATAGAATGCCATGGCAAATTACAGAGTGAAGCCTAAAATTGATGGAGGTAATGAATTCATTGTATTTATCATATATTTCTTATTTTTGAAATTAAAATAATTTTTCAAAGAAAAATTCATATAAGCATCTATTTTTTTAATTAATAGATCCAATTTTATTCTGAGAGTAGTCTGTCCCGATTTTAGAAGAAACTCTCTTGTTCATTTTAAGAAAATAAATTTGACCTAACATCTGCATTGATTCTGTAGTTGAAAATGTTTTTTGTTTTTATTTTTTTACTTTAGTCTTCAGTCTGAAAATAAGGAGATTGTAATAATGATCCTAAAATAACTTTTTTCATTAGAAATAATTACTATTATCTGGGGGCACCTGGGTGGCCCAGTCGGTTAAGTGTCTGACTTCTGTTCAGGTCACGATCTCACAGCTTGTGAGTCAGAGTCCCGTGTCAGGCTCTGTGCTGACAACTCAGAGCTTGGGGCCTGCTGCGGATTCTGTGTCTCCCTCTCCTTCTACCACTAGCTCGCTCTCTCAAAAATAAATAATAAAACATTAAAAATTTTTTTAAAAAGGAAATAATTACTGCTTTCTGAAATGAAGATGTATACCAAATTTCTTATTTTCAAAGGTGAAAAGATTGAGTCTAGTGATCTAAAAAATGTTCTGGAAAATCTCGGAATTGAGCTGAGAGATGAGGAACTAGAGAAGCTGCTGAGAACATTGCCAGTTGATGGTGAGTCGTACGAGAGTCTGGGGACCTTCCAGGGGACTTGCATTTTTGTAGATCTGCATGAAAATTTTTCATTTCTTCTCAAACGTGGTAGAACATTAAAAAAAAAAAAGAACCTAAAATGTAAGCTACATCTTAAAACTGTTAAGTGTCATTTAGAGTTTATTTTAGAAGCCAAGCAACTCCTCAGATGTAAGTTGCCATCAGGGCCAACAAATGTCTACTGTCACCCTTCAGGGCTTATACCAAAAGAAGGAACAAGGGAGAGATAAGGGAGCAATGGAAGAAATTAAAGATAAAAGTCAGAATTAAAAAGAAAGGACCAAGATATTTATACAGTACAGGAGACCCACCCCAGGGGACAACTGTATCATATTAAAAAAAGCTTCTCTTCCTTAATTTCACTGTTATATAAAGACGGAAATTTTAGGTGAAACATTTTTAAAAATTTTATTTGTCTTTGAGAGACAGAGAGAGATAGAGCACAAGCAGGGGAGGGACAGAGAGACACAGAATCTGAAGCAGGCTCCAGGCTCTGAGTTGTCAGCATAGAACCTGAGTGAATGAACTCACAAACTGCAAGATCATGACCTGAGCTGCAGTCAGACGCTTAACCAACTGAGCCACCCAGGCACCCCATAGGTGAAACATTTTTAACGACATTACTGAGTTATCACCCACATACCATACAATTAATCCAATATAGTATGCAATTTAATGAATTCTAATGTATTCACCAAGTTGTGCATTCATCACAACAATCGATTTTAGAACATTTTTCCAGAAGGATACCCTATACCTATTAACAGTCACCTCTCAATTTCTCCATCTCCCTCAGCCTTGGACAACCACCAATCTATTTTCTGTCTCCATCAACTTTCCTATTCTGAATATTATACATAAATGGAATCATACAATATGTGGTCCTTTGCGACTAGTTTCACTGAACACAATATCTTTATCTCTGTCCTGTTATGTATTAATACACCAACACAGGGGTTAGGAACACGGACTCCCTGTGCAGTCAAAAATCTGTGTATAACTTTTGACTCTCCAAAAACTTAGCTACTAATTGCTTAATGTTGACCAGAAGCCTTAAGGATAACATAAAGTCAGCTAACATATATTTGGTTGTTATATGTATTGTATACCCTATTCTTACAATAGGTAAGCTAGAGAAAAATGCTATTAAGAAAACCATAAGGAGGAGAAAATATGTAAAACACCCATGTATAAGTGGACCTGCACAGTTCAAGCCTTTGTTTTTCTAAGGTGAACTGTACTTTGTTTCTTTTCACTGCTGCTGAAAAATATGCTGTTGGATGGATATAGCACATTTTATTTGTCCATTCATTGGTTGATGGATGTTTGGATTGTTTCCACATTTTAGCTATTATGAATAATGCTCCTATGAACATTCATGTATAAGTTTTTATGCAGATAATATATTTTCATTTTTCTTGGGCATATACCTAAGAATGAAATTGTTGGATCATATGGTAATTCTATGTTTCACCCTTTGAGGAAGTCAGGTTATTTTCCACGGTGGCTGCACTACTTTCCATTTCCACCAGCAGTGTATCAGAGTTACAATTTCTTCATATCCTAGTCAACACTTCTTGTTATTATCTGTCCTTTGGTTATATCCTAGTGGGTTTGAAGTGATACCATATTGTGGTTTTGACTTGCATTACCCTGATTGCTAATGATGTTAAGCATCTTTTCATGTGCCTGTTCACTAAATGTATATCTCCTCTGGAGAAAAATCTATTCATAACCTTCATCCATTTTTAAATTTGGTTGTCTTTTTATTATTGAATTATAGAAGTTCTTCCTATATTCTAGATATAAGTCCCTTATATTTTCTAGATACAAGTTCCATATCAGACACATGATTGCAAAAGTTTTCTCCTGTTCTGTGAATTATCTTTTCACTTTTGTGACAGTGTTACTTGATGTATGGAAGCTTTTTAGTTTTGATGATGTCCAGTTTATAACTTTTTTCTTTTGTTGCTTGTGATTGGGTGTCATATATGAAAAAAAGGTTGTCTAATCTACAGTTGAAAAAATTTACAGCTCTGTCTTCTTCCAACATTTTTATAGTTTTAACTCTTACAATTAGGTCTTTGATCCATTTTGAGGTAATTTTTGTATACGATGTGAGATAGGGATCCAAAAGAATATTCTCTTTACATGTGAATATCCAGTTGTCCCACCACCATTTGTTGAAAAGACTGTTCTTTCTTCATTGAATGATGCCAGTACCTTTGTCAAAAATCAACTGACCAAAAATTGGAAGGTTTATTTCTGGATTCTAAATTCTATCCCATTAATCTATATATCTAGTTTTATGCCAGTACCCCACTGTCTTGATTACTGTTACTTTGTAGTTTTTAAATTGAAAAGTGTGAGTCCCCTACTTCTTTTTCTTTTTTAAGATTATTTTTGTTATGTAGAGCCCCAACTTTACCATATGAATGTTAGGATCAGCGCATCAATTTCTGCAAAAAAAACCAGCTGGAATTTTTTAGAAGAATGCATTGACTCCATGGATCAGTTTAGGGGAATATTGCCATATCGCAATATTAAGTCTTCTCATCCACAAACATAGGATATCTTTTCATTTATTTAGATCTTCCTTAATTTCTTTCTACAATATTTTATAGTTTCCAGAGTATAAGTTTTGTACTTCTTTTATTAAAATTATTCTTAAGCATTTTATTCTTATAAATGAAATTGTTTTCTTAAGTTTCTTTTTTCGTTTGCTTGTTGCAACTCTATAAAAATACAGTGTATTTTCATGTGTTGATAAAAGACTATGTTTTCTGCTTCTGAAATTATTCAGTTCATGCTATTTTTGTGAATATTGTATTCATTCTACCATTACATGAATTATGACTTTTCTTACAGCCAACGGAAAGTTCTATCATAATAGATTACTGAAGGCATTGAAGTCTCTCAAAAGTAAGTAAAACACAAAATTATAAACCACTTTGTCTAGGTTCTCCAGATATATCATCCAAGCATGAATCTTGGCTCTATATAAGCTTTCATTTATGATTCTTCCAGCATGACTACATTTTATCTGCTGTTGATATACACTTTCTCTTGGCAGGAAGTCCACTATCTTCTTAAAATTTTTTCAACTTTTTATCAAAAAGAAAAATCAACCCTACCAAAACCAAACAAAGAACTCTGGTTGCTACTGAAGAGCATTGGTCAGCTACAGTAATAATTAATATGTCAAGTCAGTAAACAAAAAATAACCCTACTTTTTATGGAGAGTAATTAAGTTAGTGGTCTGCAGTTCTGTTTGTTCAAGCCCCTTAACCTTGTTTTATTATGTAGGCTTGTCCACAAGAATAGACTACAGGAAGTACATTGACTTTCTATTTGGGTCTTTAAGTGGAATAGTCTGTTTGGGATTTCAGCCTTGTTGAAAAGTAATGATAACAGAGGCATGAAATGTATTTTATCTTCTTTCTCTTTTGTTTTAATTATATGTGGTCATTAAAGTTAATAATAGTTTTCCTAAAATTTTTTTAAATTTTACTATCATACATCTTTTTTTTCAAATGTTACTTTACTGTCTCTTCCTAAGATGGGAAGATTAAAAAGAATAACCTCCATACTAGTTTGGGAAATATGGGAATGGAGCTCACAGAAGAGGAACTTGCTGAATTGTCAGAAAACCTACAAGTTGATGGTGAGTACCAAAGATAGCATTTAGGATTTTTTTCTTTATCTTCTGTTTAAAGGAGTATCCCTTAAAAGTATGATGTGAGTCAAACTTAGCTGGACTTTATTATATAAACAATGTGTATCTTTTTCTGAGCTCATATCATTGATTACATGTCTCTTGGACTTCTGTAGCAAACGGGTATGTTGATCTGCATAATGTGATGGAAGGAATCAAAGCCATTACAGGTAAGCATGAAGTCACTATAAACCTAAATTCCTATTAGAACAGTAACTATATTTTGCCATTAATCTTAAATGCCATGTTGATTCTGTTACTGTACTCCTTCTTGTAAATATTTGTCCAGAGTTGGATTTTGTGGTGTTGGTGTTTTAGTAATAAAATTTTAGCTTCATGTCTTGGTAGGAAGACCCTTACTCTCTAAAAAAATAATTTAAAATTACCTGTTTTAGAGTCACTCAGCCTTTCCTCTTTCTGATTAAGGGAAGGTTGACATCAAAAACCTGGAAACCGTTCTAAGCAACATGGGAATCCAGCTCACAGACCGAGAACTTGAAGACCTGAAAGGAAACCTGCCAGTCAGTGGTGAGCACGTGAGATGCCATTGGATTTTGAGCGTTAGGTGTTATGTACTGTTAGCAACGAAAGGAATGGAACGAGGGAAACTTTAATGCAGAGGATGTCAGGATTGGAGATGGGGCAAGAACACTGACAAAGAAGTTGAGAATGTAGTATTTGGACACAGGTGGCATGGCCACTGGAAGAATCTATGAAGTTCTGAGGACAAGAAAGCTTGCCTTCACTAAATACCCACTTTTGAATCTCATCTTTTTGTTACCAAATTCAAGAGTTGTTATTTTATAAACTAGAAAGTCAAATTTACATTTTTGGAATAAGTATATCTTTAATACTTTAAATCTTTTCTTCTACTCTATGCTCATAGCATATTCTGAGTAAATATTTAATGAATGGCTATTTAAAGTGCTTAACAAAATGCCCAGTACACTTAAGTGGTATTATAATCTGAAGGGGAGGACAATGTTCTTATGCTATTTTATATCATTTTATGAGCTTCAAGTTATGTGTTTTTTTGTTACAGTTGATAATAAAGTCACTCTGAAAAATTTAAAGGATGAACTGAAAGCTTTTACAGGTAAGAATTTGTTATAAATGATTTGTAACAAATCGTGATTTACCCTCAAATTTTAATAGCGTTTTTTCAAAATTCTATTAGTGGCTTACACATTCCCATCCTTTCAGTATTCATTTTGATAAATATTTGCATCTACTGATCAACATCTTAATCTAACATTACCTGGGTTTATAAGTAAAACAAAAGAACTATTTCTTCATTATAAGTCATATATTCTTTGATACCTTTTTTCGGTAAAGGTTTCTGCTCTTATTTATAGACCCAAAAACTAGATGGTCACAGCAAAAGCAAGGTGGAGCATTAGAAATGAAAGTCCATTGCCAACAGCTGATTACAGAGTTTTAACAAAATAAAGTAAAATATGTCAGACTTTATTAATTGTGTATTATATTATATTAACCATCTCCTGACCTGATTTCTGGATAATTAGTTCACCAGATTTATTTCTGTACTGTGTGATATAATTCCCAGTGTTAGGGATACATCTCATTTACTAATAGTGAGGGACAAATTCTATTTTTTACTTACCCTTTGACTCTTTTATTAGAAAATCTTTGACTTAATCTTTCCTTTTCATTCTGGTATCAGAGAAAGGACTAGAGCATCAAAAGTATATGTTTAGATATTTTAAATAATCAGATTGTCCCTTAATAATTTAACCTATAACTATTCTGTCTTTTCAAAGGAGAAAAGGTTGATTCCAGTGACCTACAAAATATTCTAAAAGACCTGGGGATTGAGGTCACAGACAAGGAGCACAGGCGACTGCTGAAAACACTGCCCCTTGATGGTAAATAAATGCCACATAAATGCCACCCTGCCTTCCAGGGAACTTGATTTTATGGGTCAGTGCAAGCCATTCTCAATCTTTTTATATAATTTTATCTCTAAAATGCCATAAATTATGGAAAAGCATTTCTGACTTGAAAAGAAATTCTATCATTACCTCTTGGAACACAATTTGAAATTCATCACTACATCGCCATATAGCTGTCTGAGTGACGAATACTATTCCCTTGGATTGGTATTAGTTTTACAATAACGGCAGTGAAAAATAATGAAAGAGAAAAAGGACATCAGTAGAATAAAAAGAAAGAAATATTTTTACTTATTTTTTAGAATTGCACCATGAGAGAGTTTAATAAATGTTTCTAATCCCAAAGAATGGGTAAGTGTGTCACTGTGGAAAACATCTCTCTCTCTCTCTCTCTCTCTCTCTCTCTCTCTCTCTCTCTCTCTCTCTCTCTCTGTATCTAGAGCACATGAACAGGGCAGGGCAGAGGGAGAGAGAGAGCATCTCAAGCAGGCTCCACACTCAGCATGGAGCCCAACATGGGGTCAATCTCACGACCATGAGATCCAGACCTGAGCCCAAATCAAGAGTCGGATCCTTAACAGACTGAGCCACTCAGGCACTGCAAACATTTATATTTTTAAATGTCCATATTGCAAAACTATAAAATGGATGAATCTTTAAAGCAAATCATTGAAATGTATCTGTCCACAATCATATAATGTTTTGGTGAATCTTCCTATCAATTTTCTGGAGATCTGAATTATACTTTTTCTTACAGCCAATGGAAAGGTGTTTCAAAACAGGTTGCTGAAAGATGTGAAGTATAATAAAAGTGAGTATGAACCACAAATATGAGGCATATGGAACACCCTTAAGCATGAAATTTGTATCACTAGAAGATAACACCTTATTTTGCTTCTTGTACCACATCTGTGTTTTTGTTGGTAATAACCCTTACTTTATCTTAGATGAAAAGTTCTCTGTTGTGTTTTTTAAACTTTCTCTGAAGAAACAATTATATGAACAGAAATAGAGATGGAAGGGAAAAAAGGGAAGGAAGGAAGCATGAAAGGAAGGGAAAGGGACAAGGGAAGAAGGGGGGAAGGAGAAAGGAAGGTTTGGCATTTATTCCAAAACGTGAGCAAGAACAGAGAAAACAATCTAAGAGCAAGAGTTTAGGAAATTAATACAGTCTTTACTTCCTTGTGGCAATTACTGGTTGTCACTCTCCAGTTACGGTTACCCAGCCCTGCCCCACCTTTTTCCTGGGCCTGTAGGTTTACCATTTGAGGAAACAAATTCTAATTCTAACTCTGCATTTAACTCTTTATTTTTTTAAATTTTTTAGTGTTTATTTACTTTTAAGAGAGAGAGACAGACAGACAGAGTGTGAGTCGGGGAGAAGCAGAAAGAGAGAGAGAGGGGGAGACACAGAGTTCAAAAGCAGGCTCCAGGCTCTGACCTGTCAGCACAGAGCCCAATGCAGGGCTCAAACTCCCAAACCATGAGATCATGACCTGAGCCAAAGTCAGACATTTAACCCACTAAGCCACCCAGGCGTCCCTGCTTTTGCCCCTGCTTTTAACGCTTTAAATCATAACTCCACTTGTAAAGAGTTGTACAAGTTTGTTGTAGTTTTGTTCTTTGCTTGAAAAATTTTAGTCTTTATACTAGATTATGAAGTCATTGTCTTTTAGCAGTGTATATTCATGTAACAGCAACAACTATTACTTTCTCAAAGAGATATTTGTACCCCCATATTCATTGCAGCATTGCCTACTGTACCAAGACACAGACACAATGTGTCTCTTGATAGATGAATTAATAAAGACAGTAGAATATATATAGATATGTATATACATACACACATACATAATAGAATATTATTTGACCACAGAAAAGAAGGAAAGCCTGCCATTTACAGGATGAAACTTGAGGGCATTATACTAAGTGAAATAAACAGAAAAAAAACAAATACTATATGATATTACCTATAGGTGGAATTTAAAAAACCAAACTCATAGAAACAGAGACCTGGTTGGTAGCTGCCAGAGGCAGGGAGATGGGGGAGAAGAATGGGTGAAGGTAGTCAAAAGGATAAAAACTTCCAGCTATACGAGGAGTAAGTTCTGGAGATCTAATGTACAACACTTTGACTATAATTAACAACACTGTATCATATTTTTGGAAATTGCTAGAAGAGTAGATCTTAAAAGTTCTCACCATACACACAACCAAAAATGTATGTGAGATGATGGATGTGTTAACTAACCTTATTATGGTAATCATTTTGCAATGTGTATATATACATATATTATATACCTTAAACTTACACAATGTCATATGTCAATTATTCAATAAAGCTGGGGGGAAGGGGGAAAAACATTAATGCCTGTTAGTTGAAGATATAGTATGTGTTTATGAATTTTTCTAAGTATTTTATAATTACTCCATTTTTTCCTTTCCCTTTCGTATTTTCAAGGAGGGAAGGTTGATGTAAATAACCTGGACCCTGTTTTAGAGGCCATGGACATGAGGCTTACAGAAAAGGAACTCAGTCTGTTAAAGGATCTTCTGGGTGGTGAGCATTATGGAAAACACTGTGATTTTAAACAGATGTTGTGCTTGCAGGATTAATTATGACTGTTTCAAAGGTTTAAATCATTTGTTACCTGCAGATATTTGAATAACTTTCAGAAGCTATTCGGGAGGGGGAAACAGCTATGAATTTTTTTGAAATTTTTAATGTTTATTTATTTTTGAGGTAGAGTGACACAGAATGTGAGTAGGGGAGGGACAGAGAACCCAAAGCAGGCTCCAGGCTCCAAACTATCAACTTAGAGCCCCAAGTGGGCCTAGAACCCAGGAACCCATGACCTGAGCCTAAGTCAGATGCTTAACTGACCGAGCCACCCAGGTGCCCCAAAGGCTGTTCATTTTTGTTGCTTTAAAATCTCTCACCTATTTCTTATACATCTTGGCGTAGGGACAGGTGCTAGTGAGAAGGCTTATTGTCTGATTTTACAAAAATAGGATCTGCAATGTGTTTTGTTTTTTGTTTTGTTTTGTTTCACTGATCCATATATCACTGACATCAACCCAGGGTACAACCTTGGTTTAGCCCTTCACAGCACTAGCAGTCCATGAGACGGTCCACTCCTCAGTGCCAAGACCACTGTGTGTACCTGCCAAGCACAGTCCTCTCTGTGTTCTGACCATTGAGCCGATGGCTCATTCACTTACAAAGGTATAGGAAGATACGATAGCCACTAAGTACACCTGCTGTTAACACAGGGTTCTCGAAACTAAAACCTTTAGCCTCTTCAGCAAAGGAAACGCCACATGCCTATCTGTCCCTTCACGAGAACGCTCCATGTGTTAAATCTCAATAATGCAGTGTGTCATGTATAAGGAAGAGCCTGTGTAGATTAGCACATTCTGTGACATGTCAGTGTAAAGTGGTAACATCTGCCTTTTATATTTCCAAATGTAAATGAAAAGTAATTATTCAGCCATTCCTCATTTCTCTTCAGCCATTCCTCATTTCTCTCTTCATGGATATTGAGATGCTTTCTTTTGTGGTCACAATAACAAAAAAAGTTAATAGAATCATATGTATAGTATTATAATGTGTTTAAAATGTATGTAATACACTTTTATAAACATAAGAAAATTCTGGAAAGATATTCACAAAACTGTAGTAATAGTGAGGAGAGGTACTGAAGCTGGGGAGTGGTAAAAAAGGGCATTTATCTTCTCTTTATATGCTTGTGTATTTTTAAATTTGTTACACAAAATATGTTTTATCTCTGTACATCCTTACTTAATGCATAAATCTTTTCTTTCTTTTTTTAGTGAATAAAATTTTCTTTTATTCTTGTGGAAATATAAAAAAATAAATAAAATAAAAACATTTATTTATTTTTAAGAGACAGAGAGAGACAGTGTGCAAGTAGGAGAGGGGCAGAGAGAGAGGGAGACGCAGAATCCAAATCAAGTTCCAGACCTCAAGCTTTCAGCACAGACCCCAACATGGAGCCTGAACTCACGAACTATGAGATCATGGCCTGAGCCAAAGTCAGAGACTTAACCGACGGAGCCACCCAGGAGCCCTAAATTCTACTTTTTTAATATTAGTTTATTTTGTTTTTAATTTAAGGTGAATACATGAAGTGCCTAGGTGACCCAATCAGTTACATTGCCAACTTCAGCCTAGGTCATGATTTCATGATTCGTGAGTTTGAGCCCCTCATCAAGCTTTGTGCTGACAGTTCAGAGCCTAGAGCCTGCTTCAGATTCTGTGTCTCCCTCTTTCTTCTGCCCCTCCTCTGCTCATACTGTATGTGTCTCTCAAAAATAAATAAACATGAAAAAAAATTTTTTAAGATGAATACAAATGGTGTGGTAAAATGATAGGATGTGGGCTGTGTTCTTATCTACCCATTAGGCTCAGGGAATCCTTAAGTACTTAAGTAATTAGTTCCGATCACATATCTGTCACTGCTTAACACTGGTCTCTATCTGACCATTGCATCAACACGCAGTAACACAAGATCACAATCCTTATGACCACTCAAATCACACACAGCCACTAATGAATGTAGACCGGGCAGAGTTAGAACATTTAATAACTGAAGAAGAAAAATTGTACATGAATAATAACATGATAGGACATTCAACATACAGTGATTTGAATTTCAAAAGATTTTAAAGAACCCCTTGGGGAAAAATCAATCATTTTGGTAAAGGTTATTTTTATATGTCTCATTTCAAAGTTCAAGAGGATGCTGTGGTGTACCATAACCCACTTTTTTCAGAAAAATCATATCCCAACACAATGCTGAAAGCCAGCATTGATTCTTTGTTTCTTCTAAGAATTATGGAATAATTATAATCTGAATCTTCTTAAATATTAGATAAACTTTCACACTTTTCATTTTAGTTAATAAAATTTTTTAAGATCATGTTTATTCACTATTCATTATTAAATCTTGGTCCTCATCAAATTTATTTTCCTTGATCATCTTCTGGAACTAATCTATCTAAATCTTGGATAAAAATGAACTCCTGTCCTACGTGTCTTTTTTTCCGAGTCCATGTTATTATTCTTCTCTGATTAAACTTTGTCTTACAGCCTCTAAGAAAGTTGATCTGAAAACACTGATGGATAACGTAGAAGCTATTACAGGTGAGGAAGAAGTTACCAAATACATATGATTCTGATTCTTTACACGTATTTTGTATGCTTTCCTGTTACTCTGTATTCCTTTTAAATTATGAATTTGGGGCACCTGGGTGTCTCACTTAAGTGACTGACCCTTGATTTTGGTTTAGGGCATGATCTCAGGGTTCATAAGATCAAGCCTGGTATCAGCTCTGCACTAACAACACGTAACCTGCTTGGGATTCTCTCTCTCTCTCTCTCTCTCTCTCTCTCTCTCTCTCTCTCTCTCTCTCTCTCTCTCTGCCCCTCCCCTGCTCACTCTCTCTCAAAATAAGTAAACATTAAAAATAATAATAAATTAAGCATAATTTTTAATAAACTGATTCTGGTTTGATTTCCTGGACTTCAGTTTGTCAGGTTTTAAGTTTTTTTTATTTAAATTCTAGTTAGTTAGCATGTAGTGTAATCCTGGTTTCAGGAGTAGCAGTTAGTGCTTCATCACTTGCACAATTTAACACCCAGTACTCATCATAACAAGTGCCCACCCATCACCAATTTAGCCTATCCCTTGCCCACCTCAGTTCATTCTCCCTCAACTCTTAGTTCGTTCTCTCTAATTAAGAGTTTGCCTCCCTCTCTCTTTTTTTTTCCCTTCACCTATGTTCATCTGTTTTGTTTCTTAAATTCCACATATGAGTGAAATCATAAGGTGTTTGTCTTTCTCTGGTTTGTAAATGCTTTAACAGCAAAACATAGTGCCATATTTTGTTAGCCCCAATAACCTCATTTTTCCAGATTTTACTAAAAATACATGAGTGCAATAAAAAGAGACTCAAGTTTTATTACTACCTGCTGGTCATCTCCCACAACTGAAAATTATGAACTGCATTATTATGCACTCTGTTATTTTGCCTCTATTATTACTAAAGTTATGGAAATAGATGCTTCAATATTCTGCCATAACTACAGTCAAACAAGACTCATTTGACTTTATTATGCACTGACTAGCTGGTGCTAATAAATGAACAGTAATAAGAGATTTCATCATTTAGAATAATTAGATGGCTCTTTAAAATGTCACGTGTTACCATTTCTATCCTTTTAAAGGAGAGGAAATTGATGTCAATGACATGGAAACAGTTCTAGGAAACATGGGAATAGAACTCACAGATAAAGAACTCTCACAGCTGGTGAAAAATCTTCAAGTTGATAGTGAGTATTTCAAATAAAAATGTAGTCATCCAGGGAAGTGTATTGTTAATGAGTGAAAACTTCTAAAATTGTCTCTATTTTATTGCTTGTCAGAAATAATTTTATGATTCGTTACATAATTTTAAATGACTCTATTATATGTTGAAATTTTATCTGTGCCAATTCTATCTTTAGTTTGAGAAGTAACCATTGTATCACCATGACTCCTATCATTAGAATTCAATTACATTACTTATAACTTCTGAGTCTATCAAGAGATCTAAAATTGAAGCCAAAATAAATGAGAAAAAGAGAAGGGAATGATCTAATAGAGGAAAATGAAACTGTCACAAAAGAAAAGTAAAAGGTACTTTTCAGAATGGCAGAATGGCAGTATCCCCATCGCCTATAATTTCATTATTTGCCACTGAATCAGAAAATTCCCAAGGCAGTTCACAAAAGATGTCTTCCTGAAATTGCTTGTTTCTTACTAGACAGTAATGAAACTCCATGTTGTTCTTCTGTGATCTGAATAGTCCTTTTCCTTACAGATGGAAAGATCTATCAGAGAAGGTTGCTGGATGGTATAAAGTTTCTTAAAGGTAAGGGAGAAACTTAACAAAACACAAATCAATCTGAGATCATCACATTTGGCATTTAGACAATTACTTGTGATTAAATTATCAGCTCTTCCACCTAATGCATTATTATATTCTTTTGTTTCTTTTATAGATCAATGTGTTCTTTGGGAGATCATTTTTTATGTTGTAACTTGGAAAGAATTCCCATAATTTTTTTAGGACTTTTCAAACTTCAACAGAGAGGAAAAGAAATTATCAGAGCCCAGACTACATAGCAAAAGTAAACAGAAAATTAGCACTTCTTCAGTTAGTTTATTCAGCAGCAAGAGACTACCAATCTGACATTTATACCAAAAGAGAGAGAGAACAAGAGGGTGCCAGAAAGTCACCAAGAAATTGAAAGAACATAAGACTGAATAGATAGACAGGGAGAAGCCAGGAGAAAGGTCATGTCTAAGCAAGGTTCCTAATACCACCTTCATGGTATCTGCCAAATCCACACACTATTTGTACTACTATTAATATTTTCATTGAAATTGATTTATTTTTAACTTAAATTAAAAAATGTTTAATGGTAATGGAAAAACAGCATCCCTTAACATAACTAGACATTAATTGTAAAAATGAACACACTGAAATGGGACAATAGTAGTTAGAAACACTGGAATTTTTATCACCCTACTAGAATTCTCTGAGGAGTCATTCTGTCACCATTCAGTTTTTATACTGGGCATGCTTGTATTAAGATTAAAATTAAAACAGTAAGCTCTAACTTGAGCTCTGATTATTGACTCTGACCTCTTGTAAAGATCTCATCAGGCTTTGGTTCATTTGATGAACCTGATTATCCTCTGGAGGTGAGAGTTTATCCCACATTTTAGGGACATTAACTTTTACCTGTGTACTTCTTTTTCCATAAGGAGGGAAGATTGATTCCAGTAAAGTGGATGAAGTTTTGAGAAATATGGGCATGGACCTCACTGAAAATGAGCTTAAAGATGTAATGCAAAATCTGCCAGTTAACGGTGAGCATTTTAAATACCACTGAACACTCCAGAAAAAGCTACTTTTATGAGCCTGTGTATAACAATCATTAAAAATGCTTCTTTGACATCAAGAAGGCATTCTGAAAATCTTGGGAAAAAACCCGGGTCCAAAGAAAGAACACATCCTGTCTGTTGTTGGTTTCACTTGCAAACTAGAGGAGGATTTCAAGATAACTTGACTTTTTTCATCAACCGTACCTTTTTCTAGGGAGGATTGATAGGTATTGCTCAAATTATAATTCAGCTCTTTAGCAGTATATGCTAATGCATGACACCAGTATTTATAAAAAGGGCACTTATGGGTTTTTTCTTCTTTTTTAATATGGCGAGAGCATCTGTGCACTGCATGGCAGCCATCTCAGTGTTTGTCAGTACCTCGCTTTCACATGGGTCCTATGGGGAAAAGTCTATTGCAGGCAACTTAAAACAGTTCTTCTCTAAACCTGTAACTAAGGTGACGTCACAGAAGTCACCGAGCATCCCTTCCACCAAATGCTGTTATTGAAGCAGTCACAAGACCCCGCCCAGATTCAATCTAAGCTTTTGGTAGGAGATGTATCAGTCATGGTGTAATAAGATCAGGTAGGCAGGCAATCTTTTGTCTTGGCCATACTTGAAAAATATGTTCTGCTACAGCAGGGAAACTGATCTGAGGATTAACACAACAATCTGCATAACTTGAGCCACAGAACTCGGCAGGTACACAGTGAGGAGAGATGAACTGGGGGAGAGAGAAGCCCGGAGGGTAGAGAGCTGTTTTGCTGAGAGAGGACAGAGAAAGGAGAGAGAGCGTGCGCGAGAGAGAGGTGCATCAGGATCATGGAAGAAAAACACTCTCCCAAAAGTAGCTGGAGAGAAGAAGAGAGAAAGAGTGAAAACACTCGCAGGGGACTGAACAAGAAGTCTATTTCCCAAAATCTATTGATGAGAAGAAAGGAGAAGGTTTCAGTACTGCCAGGATTCTATAAAGAGTGGAACATGGAGTCTGAAGTTCTGGAGGTCAGTGCTGGGCGGTGCTCTGGTGAGGAAGTAGGGCAGATCCCCAGGGACAAGCAGTGGGATTTGAGGGGGTCCATGTGCCAATAGGGAGAACGAGTTCCCCTTGGTAGAGACTATATGGCCTCCTCATAGTCAAGAAGTCCCAGCAGACCCCAGAGAGCAGCCACATTTGCTGGTATTGGACGCCAGAGTGCAGGGAAGCCTGGTGCGAGCTGTGTGTGGCGGTTTGCCCTAATCTCTGAGCCTCTGCCACTGTGCACCCGCACAAATGTTTTCTGGGGCAAGTCAGCACCTGGCTATTGCTCAGTGAGACCCTCCCCCAGAGGGTTGGTGCGGATCCAAGCCTCAGGGGTCTCTGAAGTGTGGGGTTTTGAAACACAACCCCATCTGAGATAAAACTCTAGAGGGTCGTGCCGCCTGGCAGGTGGACAGCTTGGACACAGACTGCGTAGACACACGGAGTGAAGGAAGGCTGGAGACAAAGGAGGGTTGCTTGACTGAGAGTAAGAGTGCAAAGTTCTATGCCAGAGAGTAGGGAGCTGGGTGAAGCCCTTTCCACCTCTCCTATGCATGCACATGCCCACCGCACTGACCAGCCCAGTAAGCTAACCGGTGCCACCTAGTGAAGAACAGACTGTTACACCAAGCCCCAGCCAACTGTGCTTCGAAGCACATCTCCTAGAAGACCAGCACAAGTCACTCCACCTGTTTATTCTATGGACCATAGAGGACTTCATGCTTGACAGTTTCAGTTCTGGGGGAAACTGGATATAACCTCATTCAGGTTTCATTCTGTCTGCTGGTTCATTTATTTCCTCATTTTCTTTGCTCCCTTTTCTGCATAAATTGTTCTCTTTTTTTTCCTCTTTCTTGGATATAGAAACAAAAGTTTATTGTTAGTTTCTTTTCTTCTTTTTTCTTTTTTAGATATTTTACTCTATTTCATTTTCTGTACTTTTATTCTATTTTATCATATAAATTTTTTAGTTTTTAAGTTTTTTCTTATCTTTTTTCTTTTTCTTTGCCTTTTTTCTCTATTCTATCAAGCTTCTTTCAAGAAGCAGACCAAAACACACCTAAGATCTAGTTTCCTTCATTTGATACTTTGTTTTTAATTTCTTTATTTTTATTTTTTATTAATTTTTCTTCCCTAAAATGACAAAACAAAGGAATTCACTCCAATAGAAAAAACAAGAAGAAATGACAGTCAAGGATTTAATCAACACAGATGTCTGAACTAGAATTTAGAACCATGGTCATAAAAACAGAAGCTGGTGTTGAAAAAAGCATAGAATCCCTGTCTGCAGAGGTAAAAGAAGAATCTAGTCAGGACATAAAATGCTATAACTGAGATGCAATCTTGAATGGATGCCATGGCAGCAAAAAATGGATGAAGCAGAGGAGTGAATCAGCGATATAGAATTATGGAGAATAACGAAGCAAAAAAAAAAAAAAAAAAAGAAAGTCAAAAGAGCACAGTACAAGACTTAGAGAACTCAGTGAGTTATTAAAAAGGAATAATATCTGAATCATACGAGTCCCAGAAGATGAAGAAAGAGGAAAAGGGACAGAAAGCGTATGTCAGCAAATTATAGCAGAAAACTTTCCTAATCTGGGGAAAGACACAGACATCAAAATCAAAGCAGCACAGAAAACTCACATTAGATTCAACAAATATGGACCATCAACAAGGCATATCATAGTCAAATTCACAAAATACACAGACAAGAACTAAGAAAGCAGCAGGGGAGGGGAGGAGGGGAAAGTCCTAAAGCTATAAGGGAAGACAGATCAAGTTCAAAGCAGACCTATCCTCAGAAACTTGGCAGGCAAGAAAGGAATGGCAGGATATATTCAATATGCTGAATTAGAAAAATACGCAGTAAAGAATTCTTTATCCAGCAAGGCTGTCATTCAAAATAGAAGGAGAGATAAAGAGTTTCCCAAACAAACAAAAACTAAAGGATTTTGTGACCACTAAACTAGCCCTGTAAGGTATTTTAAGGGGGCGCTTTGAATGGAGAAAAGATGAAACAGAACAAAAAAGGACCCAAAGCAGCAAAGAATGGAAAGGACCAGAGACTGTCACCATAAATACCAACTATACAGGCAACTGCATGGCTCTAAATTCATATCTTTCAGTACTCACTTGAAATGTCAATGGACTTATGTGGAACAGGAGAAACTTAACAGAGGACCATGGGGGTGGGGAAGGAGAAAAAATAGTTAAGGAGAAGGAGGGAGGCAAACCATAAGAGACTTTTTTTCAAAATAGTTTATTGTCAAATTGGTTTCCATATAACACCCAGTGCTCTTCCCCACAAGTGCCCTCCTCCATTACCACCACCTCTTTTCCCCCTCTCCCTTCAACCCTCGGTTCATTTTCAGTATTCAATAGTCTCTCAGATTTTGCCTCCCTCTCTCTCTGCAACTCACTTTCCCCCTCCCCCTCCCCCTGGTCCTCCATTAGGTTTCTCCTGTTCTCCTGTTAGACCTATGAGTGCAAACATATGGTATCTATCCTTCTCTGCCTGACTTATTTCGCTTAGCATGACACCCTCGAGGTCCATCCACTTTCCTACAAATGGCCATATTTCATTCTTTCTCATCACCACGTAGTACTCCATTGTATATATAAACCACATCTTCTTGATCCATTCTTCGGGTGATGGACATTTAGGCTCTTTCCAAGATTTGGCTATTGTTGACATTGCTGCTATGAACATTGGGGTACATGTGCTCCTGTGCATCAGCATTTCTGTATCCCTTGGGTAAATCCCTAGCAGTGCTATTGCTGGGTCATAGGGGAATTCTACTGATAGTTTTTTGAGGAACCTCTACACTGTTTTCCAGAACAGCTGCACCAGTTTACATTCCCACCAGCAGTGTAGGAGGGTGCCCGTTTCTCCACATCCTCGCCAGCATCTGTTCAGAGTTAGCCACTCTGACTGGCATGAGGTGGTATCTCAGGGTGGTTTTGATTGGCATTTCCCTGATGGCGAATGATGTTGAGCATTGTTTCATGTGCCTGTAGGCCATCTGGATGTCCTCTTTGGAGAAGTGTTTGTTTATGTCTTCTGCCCATTTCTTCACTGGGTTATTCATTTTTTGGGTGTGGAGTTTGGTGAGTTCCTTGTAGATTTTGGATACTAGCCCTTTATCTGATATGTCATTTGCAACTCTCTTTTCCCATTCTGTCGGTTGCCTACTAGTTTTCTTGATTGTTTCCTTTTCAGAGCAGAAGCTTTTTATCTTGATGAGGTCCCAATAGTTCATTTTTGCTTTCATTTCCCTTGTCTTTGGGGATGTGTCGAGTAGAAAATTGTTGTGGTTGAGGTTGCAGAGGCTGTTTCCTACTTCCTCCTTGAGGATTTTGTTGGTTTTCTGTCTCACATTCAGGTCCTTCAGCCATTTTGAGTTTATTTTTGTGTATGGTGTAAGAAAGTGGTCTAGTTTCATTCTTCTGCATGTTGCTGTCCAGTTCTCCCAGCACCACCTGCGAAAGAGGCAGTCTTAAATACTGAAAACAAACTGAGAGTTGATGGGGGTAGAGAGGGGAAAATGGGTGATGGGCATGGAAGAGGGCACTTGTTGGGATGAGCACTGGGTGTTAATATGGAATCCAACTTGACAATAAATTATAAAAAATAAAATAAAATACTATTCCTGAGGCACTTGGGTAGCACAGTTGGTACTCTTGATTTTAGCTTAGGTCATGATCTCATGGTTTCTGAAATTGAGCCCCGTGTTGAATTCTGCACTGACAGTGTGGATCCTGCTTGGGATTCTCTCTCCCCCCACCTCTCCCCTCTCTCTCTGTTCCTCCTCTGCTCACCCGCTCTCTCTCTCTAAAAATAAAATAGATGTTGATGAGGATGTGGAGAAAGAGGAACCCTTTTGTACTCCTGGTGGGAATGCAAACTGGTGCAGCCACTCTAGAAAACAGTATGGAGTTTCTTCAAAAAAAAATTTAAATAGAACTACCCTACAACCGAGTACTTGCACTACTAGGTATTTATCCAGAGGATACAGGAATGCTGTTTTGAAGAGGCACATACACCCCAATGTTTATAGCAGCACAGTCGACAATAGCCAAAGTGTGGAAAGAACCCAAATGCCTATCAAGAGATGAATGGATAAAGAAGATATAATTGTTCCTTCCTTCCTTCCTCCCTCCCTCTTTCTCTCTCTCTCTCTCTCTCTCTCTCTCTTTCTTCTTCTTCTTCTTCTTCTTCTTCTTCTTCTTCTTCTTCTTCTTCTTCTTCTTCTTCTTTCTTCTTCGTTTCTAATGTTTATTCATGCTTGAGAGAGAGAGACAGAGACAAAGCACAAACATGGGAGGGGCATAGAGGGAGGGAGACACAGAATCTGAAGCAGGCTCTAAGCTCTCAGCTCTCAGCACAGAGCCCGATACAGGGCTCAAACTCACGAACCATGAGACCATGACCTGAGCCGAAGAGGGAAGCTTAACTGACTAAGCCACCCAGGTGCCCCTATCATTCCTTTTTTAATGAGAAATTTCAGTTTCTTCAGATTTGGTGTAACACTGGACATATTTAATTTTATTTATTCTTATTTTATGTTTATTATTTCTATTGTTTTTTTTCTTATGTTTATTATCACTGATTTGTTCAAGTTGTCTTTCATTATATTTGTTTTCTTCCTAATTTTAAGCTTTCAGAGAGAAGGGTCATATTTCATTGCCTTACATTTCTTTTCCTCCTATTCACTGTCATACTTAAATATAATAACTATTACTGGCAACAATATACTACTTTATTCTCCATCAAGATAGCCTTTCCCATCAAATATTTCATTTCACTTTTATCCCTTCCCTCTCGCCCCCACACAATCCCGGTAAGTGCAAACTTTTGGAAGACTCTTACTCCTGCTGCTGTTTCCTCCACTCCCCACCATGAGATCTTGGGAGTGTCTTTACTTCCCCAACTACACATTTTCAACTCCCACAAACAAACAACTCAAAATTTCTCATAGGGGCACGTGGGTGGCTCTTTCAGGTAAGCATCCAACTTGATTTCTCCTCAGGTCATGATCTCACAGTTGTAAGATGGAGACCCACATTGGGCTCTGCACTAAGCATGGAGTCTGCTTAAGATTCTCTCCCTTTCCCCCTTCCCCATCTCTCTCAATAATAGTAATAATAATAATAATAACTTAAATAATTTCCTTTCTATTTCAAGATTCTTTATTTAGCACTTAATATTACATATTCCATAACAGATTACTTTCAAACATCTAGAAAAGAAGGAAGCATCTGTTCTGGCATCTCTGTATTTCCACCACCTCAGGAGCATAAATGTTACCGCCCACCTGTTTTCTTCCTTCTTGCTCTTTTAGGAGTCAGAGGAATTGGCAAGCTCTTGTGCTAGCCTTTACTGATCTTCATCAGGGTCTTCAGGATTCTAAATGCCAAGCGTTTCCCCAGATCTACTACTCTCTAGTTCTGTTCCTGCGCTCTGACACCTCTCGGAGGTGCTTCCCTAGTGGAGAGGAGAAAGAATCCCATGTGCATTTTTTCCTCCAGAACACAGCCAGAGAGGAAGGTTTGACATAGCCCTGACAGCCTAGAGAGGCCAGCAATATTTGAATTTCAAAGGCAAACAGCTTTGAGGTGGTAGTTTAAGGGATATGAGCCGTCCTCCCAAAATTTTTATTAAAATAAATACAAAAGACTAACTTTATAAATAAAGGAAAATGACCAACTTCGGTTTAAAATTTTTCCCTTGTGATGCAGATGTTTTAATTCTGACTAATAGGTTCCTCCTCTGCAGAGATGAACTTGGAAATTTTAAAGGGACAGAACTCCCTCCCAGTTAGACAGCCTATGGCAGAGATACCTTTCATCTTGGGTCAGAATTTTCCCAGTAATAAGCCAGAGGGGTAAAGGAAAGGATGAATGGACAAAGCCAGGCCAAAATTTGTAATCCTCTCCAAGGATCCCTTCTCTTTTTCATGATAGTCTTGGTTACCTATAATGACCCAGCTAAACCAACACACATTTTCCATTTTTTTTATAGTTTATTGTCAAGTTGGTTTCCATATAACACCCAGTGCTCATCCCAACAATTGCCCTCCTCCATGCCCATCACCCCTTTTTCCATTTTTGCCAAAGAATGGAAAACTCACCACAGAATTAGCAA
Organism: Suricata suricatta; assembly: GCF_006229205.1. Classification (NCBI taxonomy): domain Eukaryota; kingdom Metazoa; phylum Chordata; class Mammalia; order Carnivora; family Herpestidae; genus Suricata; species Suricata suricatta. Next base: position 42,668,857 of record NC_043716.1, read on the forward strand.
CATTATTTATTGGTGATTGAAGCACTTTTCTGGTCATTCTGTGAGTATTTTGTGGGCACTCAAAAGCAAATTTTGTTGAACTCATGAATAACTACATTTTACACAATGTTTCCTAGATTATAGCTAGATTTTCTCATCAACATGGAGTATTATTTTACTGTGGGGAAGAACACTTTTCTTTTCATAAACTAAATGACAGGAATTAGCCACTTTTCTTCGCTGAGCATAATACATTGGAAATGCTGGAATATTACTTGTTTCAGGAAGTACTTACGCTTATTATCATTCAAGTTGACATCTTTCCTCTTATGAAGGGTATAGCAAAGGTTAAGTTTAGTTGTGTGCACTGTGTGTGCATGCATGTGCATGTGTATGTGTGAAACCAGTTTTTATATTTTTTATAATGAGGTATAACTGACATAAAAGTTTGGCATAATGATTCAATATTTGTGCATATTGCAAATGATTACCATATTGAGTCTAGTTAACGTCCATCACCATACACAGTTACAAATATTCTTTACTATGATGAGAACTCGTAAGATCTCTCAGGGTGCCAGAGTGGTTCGTTCTGTTGAGCATCCAACTCTTGATTTCAGCTCAGGTCATGATTCCAGGGTATTGGGACTAAGCCCCGCATTACTTCTTTTTCTCTCTCTGTGCCCCTCTCCCCCTGCCTGCTCTCTCTTTCTCTCTCTGTCAAAGAAAAAGAAACATTAAAAAAATTAAGATCTATTCTCTTGCAACTTTCAAATATTAGTATTTAAATATTAACTATAGTCATCATGCTGTGTATTACAACCCCATGACTTATTTTGTAACTAGAAGTGTGTACCCTCAAAAGATTAAATTTTCTAGAGCAAGTAAATACTGCTAAATTCTTCTGCTCTATGCAACACCTTTTCTTGGTCTTATTGTCATGTTTTAACCAGTTTATTTCTTGTCTTACAGTTAAAGGTAAAGTTGACCTGGAAAAGCTTATGAATGAAGTGAAATCTTTTACGGGTGAGTAAGATATTACTTAAACATTTTTAACTGAATTCTAACCCTATGTTATATTTTGCATAGTATTTCCCAGTATTGTATCATACATTTATTAATGTTTATATTTTACATAGTTTTAATGAAATATTTACATTCAACTTTACTTCTGCCTTTGACTTTGAATTATCTAGCATTGGGCCATAAAATAAAATGGTGATATTTAAGTAATAATGGCATTTTCTGTAGTTTCTGCCAGTATTTTACTGATCTTGATCAGTGTTGAAATCAGAGGTTTAGCAAATGGGCCACCCATAAATTGAATCCAATCTGCAGTCAAGTGTAAGGTCTGGCAACACTGGCCCTGCATTTCCTCACACAGTAACTGATGTATTTTCTCTTTGGATAAGGCATGTGATAGTTCCACTCATTTCTTCTAAGTCTGGACTCTTAAAAGCTTCTGAGTTCATTACTGCTGACTTGAATAGCCAAATGTAGGTAGGCACAGAATACAGGAAGATGAATAAATTAGAAAATATTCTGATTTAAATAATAATCACATGATTCAACATTAAAAAGAAAAAAAAAAGACTAGATGTCCTAAATTACTGGCCAATTATGTAACCTGATTCTCTTCTTTGGTGTCTTGCCATTAGTCCTAGGGGACCTCTCTGTCTTTATGGACAATCAAGGAATCAGTTCTGCCTCCTTATTCTTAAACATTATTGGAATATATGGGAATATGAAAGTGAGGATGATATTCTCAGCTTTTTCATTATTTTGGATCATTATAATGTCCTAAAATTTCCATTTGTCAACAATCCATTCTTCTTTCAAAGGAGACAAAGTTGATGCCAATAGACTTGAAAGTGTTTTAAAAGACTTGGGGGTTGAGCTCACACCTAATGAACATTTGAACTTGCTGAAGACACTGCCTCTTGATGGTGAGTCTAATGGATGATGCTATCTTGGTTTTTTAGAAAGCCTAGTTTTGTAGAACTATGTGAAAAATTACAAAGTAAACTAAACATGCTTGAAAACTGTTGAAAAGCTGGGGTGCCTGGGTGGCTCAGTTGATTGTGCATCTGACTTCAGCTCTGGTCATAATCTCATGGTTCATGGGTTCAGGCCCCATGTTGGACTCTGTGCTGACAGCTCAGAGCCTGGAACCTTCTTCTGATTCTGTCTCCCTCTCTCTGCCCCCTAACCCCCATGCTTGCCATGCTATCTCTCTCTCTCTCTCTTGCTCTCGCTCTCGCTCTCAAAATAAACATTTAAAAAAAATTTTTAAAGCTAATGCAAATACAATGAAAAGTCTCATCACTTAGATTTTGCTTTAAAAATCATCAGTCTAACCCTCTTCGGTTATAAGTTGCTATCAAAGGCAAAGTTCATTACTCAGCCCTCAGATTACTGATCAGCTGGATTTGTAAAAAAGGACTTTAAAAAAAAGAAAAAAAAGGAGAGAAGGTGTCCAGTTTTCCAGCACCAACTAATAATGTAGTTGTGTGTGTTTCTGCAGCATTGAATATATAGCTTACCAGTAAGTGGGTAATTTATACATCGAAAAAAGGCCACAGTCCTTAACTTCCTCATTAGATTAAATACAAGCACAAAATTTCACAAAAAAATGATTTTAATCCCATAACCCAAAGATACCCATTGCTAATATTTTTGTACATATCCTTCTAGTGCTCAGTAGATGATAGATTGATAGAGAACATTTATGTGTATATTTATTTATAACTCTTACCTCTTCACAATGATAACATGGGTATTATAGAAATCTTGATCACATAGATAAAACATCTCTATTCCCAAATCAAAGTGATAGCTACTGTGAAAAATTTGATGTCTATTTTTCCAGTTTTCCATCTTTGAATATATGTCCCTTTTCTACGTGACAACATTGTAGATAAATCTTTGCAAACATTCTGAAATCTTTTGAGATTAAATTCCTTTAAGTAGAGTTGCAGAATGTAAGATACTTTGTCTTCTCACATTTCCTTCTAGAGTATTTGTAATCTGAACTCCCACAAACAGTATTTGAGGATGTTATTGTCCCTACATTCTCAATACAGAAAAAAAAAAGAGTATCTCATAATTATGATTTGCAATTTACTCCTTTACCACTAAGAGCAAACATTTTGGTATATCTACTTTTCTGTTTGTAATTTGAAATGGTCCTTACTCAAAGACTTCTAAATTCTTTCTTTCTGACACTCTTTTCAAAATATCCCGTTTTTTTACAGCTCATGAAAAAGTGTACAAGAAAAGGTTGATGAAGGGCATAAAGTCTCTCAAACGTGAGTAAGAAGCACTTGTGAAAAGCCTGAGTCTGAAGCCGTTAGTTGTGTTGTTAAAATAGGAATCATCCTTTCCTATATGATTGTGTCTTTATTTATGCTTTCTTCAGTAGATCTGCATTTTATCAGGTAAACCAAGTAGTTTCCTGAACTAATATTTTACAGAAAGTGTTTACTGTCTTGGATTTCCCTAACAGCCTCAAAGAAACAAAATAAAATACAAAGCAAAAGGTGAAGAATGAATGCTGTCAGATTAAGATTTCAACCAAAAGCAGAGGCAAATAATTTGACAGTACAGGCAACAGAAATACCTCTTGTTTAATAGAGTATTGTGTGAGTCACCTCTAGCTCTGACTTTTCAGAATCCCAACATAAAACTGAAAGGAATTTTATTCTCCTAGTAACTGAACAAAACTGGATTTTTGGTATTTGCCTTGAAAATCTTAACAATAGTACTAAGAGATATGTGAAATGTTCCTTATCATAATAAAACATATGCTTGATAAAGAAGAAGAGTAACACAGCAAATGAATGCACGGTCGTTTTAGAAAGGTTGTTTTACTATATTCCTTTCCTGCTCCTTGCTTAGGAGGCAGTGTTGATGTCAAGAAGCTGGACACTCTTTTAGAAAACATGGGAATCAGCATCACAGAAGAAGAATTCATGGATCTGATAGAAAGATTGCCAGATGATGGTGAGCACTAACATTACCCCTGTACTTTTTAAGACGTTTTTGTTGTTTTCATCTTTACTGAGATCATCAACATCTAACATTGTGTAAGTTTAAGGTATAAACCTGTTGATTTCATACACTTGTATATTGCAAAATGATTTTGCCATAGTTAACACCCTGTGACATCACATCATTATTTTTTTTTTATGGTGAAAGCATTTAAGATCTACTCTCTTGGGAACTTTCAAGTAGGTAATACAGTGTTATTAACTATAATCACCATTATGTATTATATTCTCAGAATTTATTCACATTAGAAATGGGAGTTCGTGCCTTTTACCTCACATCTCTCCATTTCCCCACGTCTTCCCTCAGCCCCTCGTGACCACCATTTTACTGTTTCTATGGGTTCAGCTTTCTTAGATTCCACATGTAAGTGACATCATATAATATTGGTTTTCTCTGTCCAGTTTATTTCACTTAACACAATGCCTTCAAAGTTTATCCATGTTGTTACAAATGGCAAGATTTCCTTCTTTCTCATGGCTGAATAATTTTCTATCGTATATAATACACCACATCTTTCTCCAATTATCTATTGACAGATACATACCTCGGTCATTGTAATTGTTTCAGTGAGCATGGGAGTGCACATATCTTTTTTAAATCCTGTTTCAAAGTGAGCGTTTGAATCATATGCTGTGGGATTGCTAGATTATATAGGAGCTCTATTTTTCATTTCTTGAGGAACTTCTACTGTTTTCCACAGTGGCTGCACCAACTTATATTCCCACCAACAGTGAACAAGGGTTTCCTTTTCTCCACGTCCCCACCAGCATTTATTCTCTCTTATCTTTTTGATGATAGCCATTCTAACAAGGGTGGTGTGACATCCCATTGTGGTTTTGAATTGCATTTTCCTGATGATTAGTAATATTGAGCACCTATTCATGTACCTATTGACTATTTGCGTGTGTTCTTTAAAAAGATGGCTCTTCAGTTCCTTTGCCCATTTTTTACCTGGAATTTTGTGGGGTTTACTATTGAATGTTCCTTATATAGTTTGAATATTAACTCCTTACCAGAGATGCAGTTTGGAATTACTTTCTCCAATTCTGTAAGTTGCCTTTTCATTTGGTTGACTGTTTCTTTTGCTGTGCCAAAGGCTTCTAGTGTGATGTAGTCCCACATACTAACTTTTCTTTTTCTTTTTCTTTTTTTTGCTTGTGGGTTTTTTTTTTTTAATCCTATCTAAAAAAAATAATTGCCAAGTCTTATGTCAAGGAGCATTTTTCCCTGTTTTCTTCTGGAAGTTTTACAGCTTTCAGGTCTACATCTAAGTCTTTAATCCATTTCAAGCTCATTTTTGTGAGCGGTATAAGGTCCTGGCACAATTCCATTCTTTTGCATGTGATTATCCAGCTGTCGCAATACCGTATATTAAAGAGACTGTCCTTTCCCTATTGAGTATTCCTGGCTGCCTTGTTGACAGTTGACTGTATATGTGAAGTTTTATTTCCAGGCTCTCAGTTCTGTCCTCTTGGCCCATGTATCTACTTTTACAGTGCACCGTGTTGTTTGAGGAGCCTTGTCGCATAGTTTGAGTATATGTGCTGCCGAAGCAAGCACTAGTATAGGTCGAAATCAAGAGAGGTAATGCCTCCAACCTAGTTCTTCTTTCTCAGCACTGCCTTGGCTATTCCTTTGTGGTTCCATATAAATTTTAGGATTTTTTTCTGTATCTATGAAAAAATACCATGGAAATTTTTATAGGAATTGGTTTGAACCTATATATGATTTTTGGTAGTATGGACATTTTAACAATATTAATTTTTCTGGCCCATGAATATGATATATATTTCCGTTTGCTTGTGTCTTCTTCGATTTCTTTCATCAAGGTTTTATAGTTTTCATTATATAGATCTTTCACCTCCTTATTTAAATTTATTCCAAAGAGCTGCCTGGGTGGCTAGTCAGTTAAGTGTCAAACTCTTGATCTCAGCTCAGGTCTTGATCTCAGGGATGTGAGTTCCAGCCCCACATTGGGCTCCGTGCTGGCTGTGAACCCTACTTTTAAGTAGATAGATAAATAGATAGAAAGACAGACAGACAGACAGACAGACAAATACATTTATTCCCAAGTATTTTGTTGTTTTTTGATGCTATTGTGCGTGTTACTCTTTATATCTTTTTCACATATTTCACTGTTAATGTACAGGAATGCAACTGATTTCATTATACTGATTTTGCATCCTGCAACTTTACTGAATTCATTGATTAGTTCTAACAGTTTTTTGATGGAGTCTTTAGGACTTTCTATATATAAGAATCTATCATCTGCAAACAAAGACAGTTATGGTTCTTCCGTTCTTCCTATTTGGATGCCCTTGCCTGATTGCTCTCGCATAGACTTCTAGTATTGTACTAAATAGGAGTGGTGAGAATGGGCACCCTTGTCTTGTTCAGAAAGCTCATTTTCTTATAGCCTTCTCTTTCTCCCTTCAAACTAGTGGGTTGAGTTTTTTTTTTAATAAAATAGAATAAAATAGTAAAGCTAGATATTGTTTCATGAGTCTTCATGATTGTGTGTGTGTATGTGTGTGCATGCACACACAGAGTTCTTGGTATGGTTTACAATAAAACATTTTGAAAATCACTGGCTTAAATTATAGTAATATAACAGTTCTATTTTCAGTGTCTTGTCCTTACCACACTCTTCCTGTATCAGTCCACTTAATCATATGTGTTTAAGATTTCAAGTCTTTTATCTCAAACCTGTACTATTCATGCATTTCAAATTAGGATGGTGAAGCCTTTTTATGTAGCATGGTAGGGGCAAGATCAGATAATATAAAAACCTAGTTAACGTAAGGAATAATAAAAATGACATATATGTACCTTAAATGTTTTATTTCCATGAAAAAAAATTGGACCAACGCCATTTTAATTTAATGTAGCAATGCTCTTTGGAGATTTTCTTGCACAAATATACCCATTTGTCATCTACACTCCCATTTTCAGTTTTTTTAAGTTTTTTAATTTATTTTGAGAGAGAGAGAGAGCACGCACGCATGTGCATGAGCTGGGGAGAGGCAAAGGGGGGGGTGAGAGAGAGAGAGAGAGAAAAGAGAGAGAATCCCAAGCAGGCTCTCCACTGTCACCACAAGAGCTTGTTGAAGGGCTCAACCTCATGAATTGTGAGATCATGACCTGAGCTGAAACCAAGAATTGGACACTTAATGAACTATGCCACCCAGATGCCCCCCATTTTCAGTTTCTCTTAAGTGGAGCAAAGTGCTTTTTAAAAAGTTGAACAGAAATTCTCATCAGAATCCACCTGAATTTTAATTCTTTCCCCAAAGTTTTTATAGTTCTTTACACCAAATTCAACAGAACTATTTTTTTAGCAATGCACCTTTACATAAACTCTCAAAAACATTCTAATTTGTTTTAATGTTAATAAACTCCCTCTTCCATTTATAGTTCCTCAGTTTATATAATGAGTAAGTTATCATCAACTCAATTATAAGTACAACTCCTTATGAAAACAAGCCTGGAAGCAAGCTCAACAACTCAACCTATAAGAACACAAGTGTTCTGGCTTCCTAAAAGTGTAGCTTACTAGATATAAAAGTTTAGCATACCATCAGCATCAGTATGAATGATGAATATAGTTTAGTCCATCAGGTTGATTAAATGGAGGTCAATTAAGCAATCTACTGTATCACCAAATCTGTGTTGAGACATAGGTTTCCCAGTGGAAATCCAAATTCAACTTATAAAAAATAAACTATTTTCCCTGTTAAATTCATTCCTAGTTATTTTCTTATTTCTCTGCTGCTGTCATCTACCCACAATTATCCATGAAATAATCCACAAACTATATTTGACTTATGTTCTCTTATTTTCCTTCTCAAACATAGCCCAAATATATTCTCCATCTTTGCTACCCTACTGATGAATCTTCATCATCCTTCACTTACTACTACAAAAGGCTCTTGATTAGTGTAAGGACCACTGGTCACACTGCCTTATATTCATTCTATAGACACCAGCCAGGATGACTTAACCAGAGTGAAAATCTGACTTTGTTATTCCTCCAACTAAAACCTTTCAATGGGGGTACTTGGGTGTCTCAAGTCAGTTAAGTGTCTGGCTCAGGTTATGATCTCACTGTTCATGGGTTCAAGCCCTGCATCATGCATTCAAGCAACATGGAGCCCTCTCTCTCAGCCCCTGGCCTGCTTGCTTGCTTGCTTGCTCGCTCTCTCTCTCTCTCTCTTGAAAGATAAATAAATAAACATTAAGAAAAAAATTTTTTTTGAAATTTTATTTTTTTTACTTTATAAAGTTTCATATTTTTTAACATATGCAATTATTTTCCAACATTTACAATACAGTAGTTACAATGACACTCCAAACAGAAAAGTAAAAAATCAAAACACCAATTTCTGTTTCATGTAGTTAGACTTATACAGAAACTAGAAGGTTAAGTAACAACTAGTTAATCACCTAATTTCACAGCTATCTGAAGTGACAATCGTTATATAGCAGCTTATCTATGATACATTCAAGATAAATGATACAATTTATTACTTGTTCATAAGCTACAACACAGCCTGCTTAATACCTTTCCTTAAATTCCACCTCTATACTACAAGATGCTTGAGGTCCATGCAAAAAAGTAGCTACCTTTTATGTAAGAAATGGATGATTAAGTCTTTGGTGTTGTAAAAGCAACTTCATTTAAACATAACCACCCCCACCACCAAAAAAAGAAGAAGAAAAAAAAAAGTAAAGAAAATAATAAGGGAAAA
>NC_043716.1:42677733-42686716 GCF_006229205.1 Suricata suricatta
AAAAAAAAAACAAACCCTAAAAAAACCAGCAGCTCCCTCTCGTGGATAGGCGTGGTTTGATGTGGTAGGTCTTGGAGGCTGCTCTCAGAGGCTCCGCCTTGGTGTTTGCGGAGATTAGATAGGCAGGCGGCACACCAAGTTCTGCTGAACTACGAACTGTAGGCCACTCTAATGAGTCCGATCTCCTTTTGCCACGGTTGAGCAGAGTTGTATTTTCCAGGCCTGCCTCGGTTCAAAGTTCCAATCCATGCACTCTTTATGCTACCACAGATGGTGTTTTTGTTTTGGTTGCTGGCTTCTTAGGGGGAGGAATCGGTTTGTCTTGGCTCAGGCTGGGATTTCGGCTGACCCTGCCTGAGGCGAGATGGCAACAGGAGGTGAAGTGCGCACCGTCTCAGACCCAACCCCCCGCGGGGATCGTGTTAGCGTTGGGGGAGGAATGAGTGCGCAGCTGTTGCCTGAGGTGGCCGGGAGCTGCTGGAAATGAGCTGGGAGCTCCTGCAGCCTGTGCGCGCACCCAGGTCTCCACCGCAGCCAATTCTCTGCCGGGATCACGCAGAGGTGGGGGCTGTTTTTCCCCTGTTGGCACCCGGGATTCAGGTTTCGCCCGGCGAATGCTGGTGGCAAGATGCGCCGTGGAAATGAGGTGCGTGCTCCCACTCCCAAAACCGAGGTCGAAATGAGCACCCCTGACACCACAGCTGCAGCAGTCGCCGACTCCTCGCCAAGATGGCGCTGGGCTGGAAGCTGTTCCTTCCCTTGCACTACCTGGGCTCGAGATTTAGGCTACCCAGCAGTTATCTATGGAGTGAGCTTCTCTCTCCAAGCGCAGTTAAGCATTCTTTACCTCTTCCCCAGAGACAGTACTATGAGCGTGTTCAGTCTCTCTGTCTCTTCCCTTTGTCTCAGGCTCCACGCGCTTGCCCTGCATTGGGCTGGGGCTCCCACCTCCCCTGCCCATCTCGGGCTGGCCCATTTTCCAATCTCCCCAGTTCGCACTCACTCACTCAGGTATCCTTCAGGTTCTCTTCCTTCTGGAATCCGTATTTTCTCCTTCCGCTCTTGCAGATGAGAGTAATGTCCTTCTCAGTTTGATCAATGGGGCAGACGAAGTTTACAGAGCTCCCTTCCTCTCCACCATCTTGGCTCCTCCCTCCAAAAAAAAGAAAAAAATTTTTAATTAAAAAAAACCTTTCAATGACTCCTCATACCTTATATGCATTGTGTCTTGCAATATTCCAGGCACAGTGCTAAGCATTTTTATCATAAATTAATTTATTCATTCATGTAACAATGTCTGTTGAACACCTAACACCTAGCAGTCTCTATTTCAGCCTTAGGAATACAGCCATAAACAAAACAAATGAATGTAAATTTTGTGGAGCGAGAATTTTTATCTCTTTTTTTCACTACTCTATTCTCAAATGTAGGCAATCTGATGTGTCTAAACTGTTAGCTCCAACCAATCTCTTTCAACCATCTTTCCACTCCCTACGTAACATTTTTCCCTCAAACAAAATTTAAAAGCTTTAGTTTACCACACACAGTGCTCTTCATTGCTCCTTTTCCTGAAATTCTTTGCCTTTCTCAGTGATAGACAGTAACATAATACCATAAACAATGGCTTTAAATGTATACTAATCATGTGTTATCAGCCATTCCTAGAGAAACATGGAGTTAGGAACAGAATGAATCCAAAAGATTTGAGAGAACATTTTACCTAAGATAGACTGTATGATTCAAACAATCTTAGTGCCCCTTGCAGATAATGAAGCTATCTATTAAAATCCAAGAATTATAAATTTAAAAACGACAAGATATAGTGAATAGCTTTCATCTAGACTCGTCTCTAGTTCATAATTTAAGTGTTTTATGCTCTAAGCTTTTTTTTTTTTTTTTTTTGAGTTTGGATTTATCAGGTCTAAATTTTGTCTTGATTTACAGATCAAGGGAAGGTCCAACTAAACACATTGATGGAAGAATTGAGTTCTAGTTTAGGTAAGTGAAAAGTTACTTAATTCTTTACACTGTTTAAATGATAGTTTCTACCATCCCTTTATTTGTTAATTTCACTATTTTAACTTTTCATTAATTAAATATTTCTGCTTTGATAACTTTTTTTATATGTATAATCTGCACTTTTGCAACAGAGGTACTAGGTCTTTATGTAAGACAAGAATTTCAGAATTTAGGTTATAACTGAGATACTGCATGCAGTAGAATTATTTGAATAGGTCATTGACAATGTAATTTTCTGAACAGTTATATTAGCTTTATTGTATTATATGTAGTATTTTCCTCCAACATTATGAAGACATGCCTTTTATTATAAATAAGGGAAAATATGATATTTTTAAGTCTGACATTTCACTCCACATAATACAGCAAGTGACCTTAAGTCTTTGTTTTTCATCTAGCAATAGAAGATGGTATTGTACAAATACATTTTGTTTTGTTTTTCATAATTTGTATTCCTTTGATAATGTTCTATTATAGTCATGGCAACAGATTTTTCTTAATAATGTGGGAATATTTTTATTCCTAATTCTACCTTTTGATCCTCTCTCAAACAAAGCCACAGGAGAGATCATCAGGAACTGTCCAGGCCTTCACTATTGCTGATTTTCCTTGAGATAAGCTGACATCTGAATGTCAGGATAGTTTCATCCCGGTTTTGTCTCTGAATCGTTTGTTTAATTATTCGTTCATACAGTGACTACATAGAAGTGTTTAAGATTCTGAAAAGCAGACCTCAAACAGCTGTGAGACAGACAAAACTAGCTGAAGGTATTCAAAGAAGGAAATGGAAGGCAGTCTAGAATCATGGTCTGGTATTTCTTAGGCCTGAAAGAAAACTAGTCCCAATAATGCCTAAGTCTACCTTACGTAACCAAATTGTCTTTTCTTAGATAAATTGGATCTATAGTATGAATCCAAGTACAATATGCACTGTTAACAATGGTGCAAATCCCCCTCTTAGCAAAAGAAAATTTAAGGAAAGCTTGTCATTTATCTAGGGAATCTTAACTGGCTTATTGTACTAAATAATAGGGCATGAACTGTATTGTATGCTAAGTGAGCCACAAATTATTTTGATTACTGTAGATGGAATACATTATACTTAGAAATCTGTTCCACTGGATATTATTTTTCCCCCAGAAAAGTCTCTATTCCCATAGACTCTTTATAAGAAGACAAGATCCACTAAGACTATTGGAAAGTCATGCACAATTCATACACCTAAATTGTCAATCAGCCCCATATCAATTCTTTAAATTGGTTTGCTAGTAAAAGGCTGAATTATAGAGTTAGGATTGTCCTAACTCTAGCAAACTGTCTTTAGTGAAACTTAAATTTTTATAAGTTAATGGTAGTAGTAAGGGAGATCATGAAGATTATCATAGACTAAATCAGAAGTTTATAATTAATAAAAAGAATACACATGCCAAAAATAAGAATAAAAATATTTTAAAAATATACAAAGCTCTGGCAATCAGTGTTTTCTTATTCTCATGATCTTGCATGAAACTCTACTTCATGAAGTTTTCTACTTGTTCTTAGGATCTTGCATTTTGGGTCAGCAGTTAACTTACATGAACCACCTGCTTCTTTGACTCTCTCTGGACTATCTCAATTTGAGGTCTCTGATGTAATTTTCCAATTCTGATAATGTCTCTTAAATTTTCCCAGAAGCTTTTTTGTTCTAAAGACAGTGAAGTTTCTGAATAATAGACAAAACTTCTTGTATAATCATGAATAATTACGAAAAGAAAACATATTGCCCTGTAATTGAATAGATAAGATGGGACATTCTAGGTAGGTAACAGGATATCTAAAAGTTTTTTAGAGGCACCTGAGTGGCTCAGTCGGTTAAACCTCCGGCTTCGGCTCAGGTCAGATCTCACGTTCGTGGGTTCGAGCCCCGCATCGGGCTCTGTGCTGACAGCTAGCTTAGAGCCTGGAGCCTGCTTCCGGTTCTGTGTCTCCTTCTCTCTCTGCCCCACCTCCTCTCATGATCTGTCTCTCTCTGTATTAAGAATAAATAAAACATTAAAAATTTAAAAAAAAAAGGTTTTTAGCCAGCATGTGTGCTATGGATTTTTGACAAGAAAGTGTTTCAGCCCATCCAGAAAATAACCATAATATTATTAGTACATATCCATAACTCAGAAGCAACTGTATAAAATCCATTTGGATATGCCCACTGGTCCCTTAAAGTATAGTTCTGATTCAGGGCTCAAGGTTACATTAATTTTATGTTAGGGTGGCATGAATTAGTGATGTACCCTAATATAATACAAAACATCTTAATCAGTATTTCATATGGCAAATTTGAGGCACCTGATTGAGTGTCTGACTCTTGATTTTGTCTCAGGTCATGATCCTAGCATTGAGTTCAAGGCCCACATCAGTCTCTGTGCTTAGCTTGGTGCCTGCTTGGAATTCTCTCTCTTTCTCCCTCTGCCCCTCCCTCACTTGCTCTCTCTCTCTCACTAAAAACACAATTAAAAATACAATAATGTGGGGGGCGCCTGGGTGGCTCAGTCGGTTGGGCCTCTGATTTCAGCTCAGGTCAGATCTCATGCTCGTGGGTTCGAGCCCCGCGTCAGGCTCTGTGCTGACAGCTAGCTCAGAGCCTGGAGCCTGCTTCCGGTTCTGTGCCTCCTTCTCTCTCTGCCCCTCCCCCTCTCATGCTCTGTCTCTCTCTGTATCAAAAATAAATAAAACATTAAAAAAAATTTTTTAAATACAATAATGTGGGTAATTTACTCCTACAGTGATGTGTTGTTTTATGTAGGATTTTGGCAAGTAATCAATTTGAAATGTATCTGATGCAAGTAGGTAACAATCCTGGCTTATCCTCATGGATATTATAACCTGACCATTCCAAGTATTTCTTTACAAAATTGAAGTCAAATTTCATGCTTCTATAATGGAATCTTTGAGTCTGATCCTACATGTGTTTCTCTTATTTATAAGAGGTCATTCAAAGAGAACTTTAGTTTAGGGATGCCTGGGTGGCTCAGTCAGTTAAGCATCCAACTGTTGGTTTTGGCTCAGGTCATGCTCTTGCAGTTCATGAAGTGGAGCCCCATGACAGGCTCTGCACTGACAGCATAGAGCCTGCTTGGGATCCTCTCCCTCTTTCTCTCTATCCCTCCCCTACTTGCATGGGTGAGCATGCTCTCTCTCAAAATAAATACATAAACTTAAAAAAAAAAAAAGGAACTTTAGTTTTAAAAAATTAAAAGATGAGCCACAGACTAGAAGAAAATATTTGCAAAACACATATCTGATAAGGGACTTATATCCAAAGTATTCAAAGAATTCTTAAAACGAAACAATAAGAAAACAATCCTAATTAAAAAGTGAACATGGGTACCTGGGTGGCTCAGTTGGCTGAACATGACTTTGGCTCAGGTCATTATCTCACTGTTCATGAGTTCGAGCCCCACATCGGAGCTTTATTCATAATTGCTGAAACTTGTCAGTGCAAAGCCTGCTTCATATCCTCTGCCCCATCTCTACCTCTCCCCACCCTCTTTCTATCAAAAATAAACATTTGAAAGAGTGAACAAAAGATCTGAATATTCACCTCACCAAGGAAGATATACAGATGGCAAATAAGGATATGAAAATATGGTGAACATCGTGTGACATTAGGGAATTGCAAATTAAAATGGTGAGAGAATGCTACATACCTACCTATTAAGAATGGCTAGCAAATGGAACTCTTATTCATGGTTGGTGGGAATGCAAAATGGTATACTCACTTTGGAAGACAGTTTGGCAGTTTCTTACAAAGCTGAATCTTACCATAATCTTACCATAAAATCCAACAGTTGCAAATTAGGTATTTACCCAAATGAGCTGAACACAAGTCTACACAAAAACCTGCACGCAAATACGCATAGTAGTTTTATTCATAATTGCTGAAACTTGAAAGGTAAAAAGATGTCCTTCAATAGAAAAATGGATGAACAAATGTTGGCCCCTCCACATAATGAAATATTATTCAATTATAAAAGGAAATGAGCTATCTATCTATGGAAGATACTTAAATGTGTACCTGCTAAGTGAAAGGAGGAAACTTAAATGTGTACCTGCTAAGTGAAAGAAGCCAGTCTGAAAAGGCGACATACATATTGTGTGATTCTAATATATGACATTCTGGAAAAGGCAAAACTATAGAAACAGTAAAAAGATGAGTGGTTGCCAGGAGTTTACAGTGGGTGGCATAGGGAGAAGAGATATTCCCACAGGTGAATTTTAATTTAGATCAGTGAAAATATTCTGTATGTTACTGTAATGGTAAATACACGACATATTGCATTTGTCAAAACCCATAAAACTGTATAATACAAAGAATAAACACCAAGGAATATAGCTGGATCAGTAAGAGAAAAATATATAGGCACCTTCCAGAAGAATCTATGTGAAGGCTTCCTATGCTCTTCTTCTTATGGAGGGTCACACATATCTTCCCTCCAGCAGCAAAAATGTAGTTTCACATGTGTGCCCAGGGAAGCCCAGTAAGGACTCAGTGCCCAAGGTTTTTTACTGGGGGCTTCTCACACATGCACTCTCTGCCTAACTATCAATATACCAGACTCCCAGAAGAAAAACAAATATTCACCATAAATCGTATTGTTTGCACAAGTCTAGGCACAAGGACCCAGGGACCAGATGCCAGCCAAGTACCAACCTGACAAGCAGACTCTTCTAAAGATAATAGACCTACACCTGCTATGTTAACTCTTTTCTGCACAGTCTATTTAGTAAGATGATCTGCTTAAGCATTTTATCTAGTCTTTATATTATCTGTTTTACTGTGGGCTTCCACCTTTATGATAGCAATTTCTTTGAGCAGCATCAAAGCACCAAGTAATAATTACTATAAAAGCATATCACCAATCATTTAGTTTTACCAATTTGAAATCTCTAGAAGGGGCCAATGTTCAGTCACTTGAACCAATCTTGTGTCTGTTAAGGAACTGGATCTTTCAAGAGAGACTGAACTAATTCTTGCATATTTAGTCTACTATGGTCCCTTTTCACTTTAAAGACAAGACCCATCAACAAATAATATTAAACCATAGTGTGGTACTGAAGTGTCCAGATGATCTATTTAGGACATGGACACTTCTTGAACTATAGAAATTATAATTACAGAAGTGGAATTCTTCTCCATAGGGTAGAGATAATAGAGTCACTGGATTGAGAGTGTTACACCAATGGATAGTAATATGGGGAGAAAGTAGCAATAGTCCATAATTAGTAACCAAATATTCAAAACAGTATTGGATATTTCCAGTTAGCAGTAGAGATTATAATTATATACATACAGTGCCATCAGATTTAAATATAATCTTAATATGAGATCTGAAGATGTTTTGACTAACATTAGAAAAGGCAATTTCTCTGAAGCAAGGAGGATATAGCCAAGGCGACTGAATTAAAGGATAAGCTATAGTAAGCAATGGGTCTCCTAATGTACAGTATTGATGCGCTGTGTTAACGCTCCTGCAGTGTCACCTAAGCTCATGCACTGATAATCTAGATGAATCAGTCTGACTCTTATCTTGAATATTCTTTCTCAAAACAAAAAATTTCACCTGAAGCACAGTTTATAGTTTAAAATTATTAAACATACAAAGAAACAAGCCACCATGAGTAAGGCACCCATCATGAACAGCATTTAGCAGATTAGCAAAGATTTTATATTTTGTAATTATCAGGCCAAAAATTATTAAATAAGCCTGCTTAATATGGCTTAATAATTAAAAGAGAGGCTTGAACACGAGTAAAGAGCAAGATGATTTGAGGAAGGGCCAAAAAAGACTTATGAGAAATGAAAATAGTAAAAATTTAAAACATTTGTATGTTTCTTCCAGATTGTCCAGTTTGTTGGCATATACTTTTTCATAAAATTATTTTAAAATTCTTTAATTATAAATAATTTTATAATTAATATTTTTTGTAATTCTGTGGTGTTGATTGTGATCTCTCTTTCACTCGTGATGTTATTTATTTGGGTTCTTTCTCTTTTCTTTTTGATAAATCTAGTTGGGAGCTTATCAATTTTGTTAATTCTTTCAAAGAATCAGCTCTTAGTTTCATTTATCAACAATAGCCAAACTATGGAAAGAGCCCAAATATCCATCAACTGATGAATGGATAAAGAAGATGTGGGGTCATAGACTAACGGAATAGAGTAGAAAACCCAGAATTGGACCCACAAGTGTATGGCTAATTAATCTTTGACAAAGCAGGAAGGAGTATCCAATGGAAAATAGACAGCCTCTTTAACAAATGGTCCTGGAAGAACTAGAAAGCAACATGCAAAGGAATTAAACTAAACCAGTTTCTTACACCATACACAAAAATAAACTCAAAATGGATGAAGGACCTAAATGTGAGACAGGAAACTATCAAAACCCTAGAGGAGAAAGCAGGTAACAACCTCCTTGACCTCAACCACAGCAATTTCCTACTCAACACATCCCCAAAGGCAAGGGAATTATGAACAAAAATGAACTATTGGGACCTCATCAAGATAAAAAGCTTCTGCACTTTTATCAATACAATTAATACAACTCATAGGCAACCGATGGAATGGGAAAAGATAGTTGCAAATGACATATCGGATAAAGGGCTAGTATCCAAAGTCTACAAGGAACTCACCAAACTCCACACCCAAAAAATAAATATTCCAGTGAAGAGAAGGGCAGAAAACAGGAACAGACACTTCTTCAAAGAGGACATCCAGACACATGAAATGATGCTCAGCGTCAAAGATGGCCAACAGATACATGAAATGATGCTCAGTGTCACTCATCATCAGGGAAATACAAATCAAAACCACACTGAGATACCACCTCACGCTGGTCAGAGTGGCTAAAATGAACAAATCAGGAGACTATAGATGCTGGCGAGGATGTGGAGAAATGGGCACTCTCCTACACTGTTGGTGGGAATGTGA